>NW_023239657.1:0-1226 GCF_002007445.2 Ailuropoda melanoleuca | reverse complement strand
AAAAAAAAAAAAGTATACAGAATGTATTACATGACAAGTTCTCATTATAGTATTACAAAACTAGTTCATAATAACTTCAGTAAGACTAATGGAACATCTGATGTCCTGAGTGGCTGCAAATTAAATGGTATGATTTGGTTAGTGAAGTTACAGGGATCTTCCAGAGTAGTTACTTTTTCCTTTGGCCAATCACCAATATTTCCTGCCTAATCAGAAGAACATGAAAGGAAAAGAAAAAAAAAATTATAATGAAAACAAAAGCAACCAATGACAAGCAATATAGTTCACTTGTTTAAACAGATATGAGACAGTCAACTGAATTCTCCCACCATCCATATCTAGAACTGGCTCCTTAGAATATGTATAAAATGTATTTTTTATCAAGTCCTTGAAATACTTCTGCTCTCCCCTGAGTACTATCCATACTCAACACATCGGCCTTCCTCAAGCTCTCAAATGCGTAAGCGTGCACACATGGCTGCTCTTTACCTTTAAGTGTGAGATGGTCATTAGAGCAAGATGTCCTGGATTACCAAACAATGTCAGCAATCTGTAGGGTTTAGAGATCGAATTCATGGTTCTCAAATATCAGTCAACATTAAGAATCACTGAGGTTCTTGCTAAAATGCGGACTCCTGGACGTACTCCCACTGTCTCTGACTCAACCTGGCTAGAATGGCGCATTTTCAGAAACACTGCTTTCTTCAACCCCCTCATTTTCAAGTAGCAGCTGTACAGAGACTGTCATAATCTTCACAGCAACACTGTGATGAAGACTACCATGGAACAGATGGTAAATATTGCGACAGGGATTCTAACCCATGTTCGTGTCATCACACCAGGTG
This sequence comes from Ailuropoda melanoleuca, assembly GCF_002007445.2. Classification (NCBI taxonomy): domain Eukaryota; kingdom Metazoa; phylum Chordata; class Mammalia; order Carnivora; family Ursidae; genus Ailuropoda; species Ailuropoda melanoleuca. Next base: position 381 of record NW_023239657.1, on the reverse strand, counting down.
CTCACACACCAGTACTAACCACCCAAGGAAAGGTTAGACACTGAGTGTCATAAACGACAGATTATAGCAGGTAACTAATCTGTAAAGACTTTAAATAATACCACATACTTGACTGGGGGCTCTGAAGAATGGACAGAATTCAAACAAGGGCAGCAAGAAAGTCAAGAGTGTCTTTTAAGCCAGAGAAGAAGAGCATGAAGAGACACAAAGGCAAAAAGAAGAGAGTTTGGCTGCAACAGTGAGTCCTTATGTGGGTAGCCTGAACCAGAACTTTGACAATCAGGCTGAGTTTAGGCTAAAAAGCTGAAAAACAGATTTAAGTCCACTCTAGTGAACAACAAACAATCACGTGACTGACTAGACAGTTGACCCCTTGAACAA
>NW_023239656.1:0-1226 GCF_002007445.2 Ailuropoda melanoleuca | reverse complement strand
CCCCTGCTTGTGTTCCCTCTCTCGCTGGCTGTCTCTATCTCTGTCGAATAAATAAATAAAATCTTCAAAAAGAAAAAAGAATATGTATAGGATATGATTGAGATAAATGAGCGTAGACCATACAAAATTAGCACGTTTGTAGGTCGAAGGGATGATCTCAGCGCTTTCACAAAGGAAGAAAACATCTGGAAGCAAATAAGCCAGAATATTAATGGTGACTAGTTCTTGGTGGCGGGATCATCAGCAATATTCATTCTCTTCCTTCTGCTTCTCGGCACTTCCCCATTTTCACAATTTACATATATGACTTTTCTAATACAAACATTGTAGAACAAAGAGAGAACAAGTGTTTCCCTTTTGGCCACTCGACTAAATCGTAATGCCAAACGCACTCTGGCCCAGCACCTTGAACCCCTTACATCAGTCACTGCGGCCAAGGGAGCTGTGGACGTTAATTCCAACTTATTCACGGGGCATAGGCTGCAAAGACCGCGATAGAGATTCAGCAGAACCGTAATTCAGGAGCACAGGATGATACAGGAGCTGACGCAGATAAAACACATGACAGACCGTCCGAGGTTCATGGTGATGGGAAACGACTGTTTCATGCTCACTGCCTTGGACACAGGCTCCTGGGAACTGACTCCTAACATCTCCAAGAAAGCCACCCAAATTTCTTGTTTATGATCTCAAGGCCTCCAAAGCATGTATTTATTTATTTATGTATTTATTTAAAAAATATTTTATCTATTTGTCAGAGGGAGAGAGAGAAAGAGGGAGAGCACAAGCAGGGGGAGCAGCAGGCAGTGGGAGAAGCAGGCTCCCCGCTGAGCCAGAGCCTGATGTGGGATTTGATCCCGGGACCCTGGGATCATGACCTAAGCTGAAGGCAGATGCTTAACTGAGCCACCCAGGCTCCCCCAAAGCATTTTTAAAAAAATGTATGTATTTAGAACCAAAAGAAAAGTATGTTATAAAGTTCTAGCTCTTGAGGACAATGGGGACAAATTTTTATGGTGGAAAGAGGGTGTCTTTTTAGGGGGATAATCTGAAATGACTTACCAATCCTTCATCAGTTGGCTGCTAACCAGTCATATCTGTTAATGTAGCCAGGAGCACTGGGAAATTAGATGTTGAAGTAAAATAGGCCATCCTTTCGAAAGTTATTATTCCTCCTTTAACACTTACACTTTTACATCATGTGTACATTTTCGTGAGTTAAGTTA
>NW_023239655.1:0-1226 GCF_002007445.2 Ailuropoda melanoleuca | reverse complement strand
TTATCAAATAATCGCATAAGCTCATAGGTGGTGGTACTTGCAAAGTCCCTGTGGGCAGGAAAGGGAAAGCCATTTCTTGAATATGTGCCAGTTCCCATCAAGGTACATCATTGTCACTTCCCGACTGAAAAGGATCTCATGTAATCAAGTTGCTAGCGAGTAACTAGTTGGTCTCCTCAGAAGGGGGTGTTGTATTGCGGTCTCAGTGTTGGTTTCTGTTGCTACAAGTTTGGACGTTCAGTAGTGGCAACAGAGGCATTAGGTAATGAGTTGACTTTATGGTGGTCCACTCTCGATAACCAGGATCCCTGGTTTTGAACAAGGAAGAATGGCAAATTAAATGTGGACATGATGGAGACCGCTACCCTTGCAGTGTTGAAGATGTGGTATTGTTTTTTATCTACTCTCTTGATCATAGTGGGAAAGTTCCAGAGGCCTCCATGTGGCCTTCTTCACTATAGTATCGTACTCTATAAACCAAGGGACCAATAAGGAGATTCTGCCAACTACTACAGACATTCATTTCAATGGTATCTTCAGAGATTGAACAATCACACAGGGGATCCATGGAGCCAGAGAACCCACTGTGAACTAGACTGGGCTTGGATTTCTTATTACCTACCTCCCAGAAGCCCCCACTTTAGCAAAGGCTCATAATGAAATATAAAAATCCTTGAATATCAATGGAGATTGCCATGCCCAAGAGTCCTCTAAATATCTGGAATCCCCCCACCAATTAGTTACTCAAGGAAATATCTTTGAGTAATTAGTTACTCAAGGAAATGGCCACAGATCCCTCTGGGTAGAAGTTAGGCAAATTATTACCATACGCACCTGCCATGGTAGAGCATAATCCTTCCTCAAACCAGCCTTGCCTTCAGGCAACTGGTTCTGGGGCAGAGCGCTGGAAATTAGCTTTTACTTTTCAGTGGGGTGTTTGTTAGCACCACCCTTGTTGGCTACGCCTCTGTCTTGCCCCTAAGAACACCACGTTCTCTCCATCATCTCCATTGCTCTCAGTGGCCAAGAGCCTCTTGCCACTCATTACAATGGCATCCTCTTTGCTCCTGATGCTCAAGGTTTGCCACCCGGGCTCTGTCAATCTGAGATCTTATCATCCCATTGCTTTCAGGGAGCCTAGGTCTATAATGCCATCTTTTATCATTTCAGCCCTGCCCCACAGAGGACAGCCGCCATTGGGTTTCTCCATGATGCTTTTTTTTTTT
>NW_023239654.1:0-1225 GCF_002007445.2 Ailuropoda melanoleuca | reverse complement strand
TGTGATTCCCTTCCAAACCCTTAATTACCACAAATTCTCCACCTAATTGCTGAGGTAAAAACCTTAGAATCAGCTTACCTTCCTTTCTCCTTCAACCAGGTATTCTAACTATATCTTCTCAAAGAATCTCACTTGATTTTTATTATCACTGATGCAACTATTATGGTCCAAGACTCCTGGATATTATATAGCTTCCCAGTAGGTTTCTGTGTCTACTCTCCTCCTTTCCAGTCTATTCTCATTATATCAGCCAGATAGATCCCATTTAAAAATGGGTTTCCATATCATCCTTTGCTTTAAAAGCTTCTCCTATCACCTAAAGTAAAAGCCACAGTTTGTGCTGCAACCACATGGCCCCCTGTCATCTGGCCATTTGTTATTTCTGTACTCTAATCACCGACTCCTCACCTCTGTCTCACTTGCCTCTAGTCATATGGCCCTCACTCTGCCTCAAACACAGCAGGCACACTCATGCCACAGGATCTTTGCACTTGCTATTCTCTTTACTAGGAATCTTCAGCCCCAGATATTCACAAAGCTCCCTCTCTTGCTTCCTTCAAGCTGCAACTCAAATGTCACATTCTCAGTGAGATTTCACTATCTATCTTACCTAAAATACGTTGTCCATGCATATCTTAGTTTTGCCTTTCAAGTTTTGTGTTTATTTTTGGTTTTGATTTTGGCTTTTTGGCTGTTGTTGATGTGTTGTTATCATGCACTAGAGTGTAAGATCTACAGGGACAGTGTCCTTACCTTTAATAATTGGTTCTCACAAGTTGGTACAAACCAGATCCAACATGTCCCTCCTCATGGATATCTGTAATATGAATGGGAAAAAAAAAACTTCTCCTGCCCAAAGGCACTTTCTCCTCATTGGAAACTCCATTATTGGAAGTGCCTTAGGATAAGCATACACTTTCCATCTCTCTCTAAATGCTGACCTCTTGGGAAAAGAAACACATTAAATTAAATGAATTATTTATTCATTAGCATAAGATTATTAATTGCATATTTTGCTTCCATGTTAACTTTCTTTTAAAATCACTAAAAAGTGGAGTTTTGCAGGTGAGGAGAAGACAAGGATAAACCTGAAAAATGTAGCAATACCTGGGTGAAAGGCACTGGACTGCTACAGAAATAAGGAGGGATATAGTAATAATGGATAAAGAAAGAGTTTGGTTGACATGCTGTGTATAGCCATTTGACCTCTGTGAGTCTACAAGAG
>NW_023239653.1:0-1225 GCF_002007445.2 Ailuropoda melanoleuca | reverse complement strand
TCCTCTCCCACTCCCCCTGCTTGTGTTCCCTCTCCCGCTGGCTGTCTATCTCTGTCAAATAAATAAATAAAATCTTTAAAAAAAAAAAGAAAGAAAAGGAATTCAATAAATTACTGGTGAAGAGAGAGAGAAAAAACAGGTAGCCTGTCCTCCCAAGAACTCTCCATGAAGACACTCAAAAGTACAAAAGCTTCTCACTTAGAAATAGAAAACCATCCAGTGAAGAGGCCTACATGGAAATCCACCTAGCCTTTCCTGGTCCGAGGGATTTTGTCACTAACAATAACAGATGGATTGTTTTCTCATTTGATGAGAGGCCAGAGCCATGCATCCAAGCTCCCAAACGGTAACCAGTGGGCCCAGTCAGCAGGACCCCCGCTGACCTCCCCTAACACATCCATACATTCCTAGGCCCCATGCAGTTTCATGCCCACTTAATTCACTGAGTTCTAATTTGGGCTTTAAAATATATTAAAGGGAGATTTTAATAACGAAGCAGATCTGTGCTTCTCGCGGATGTTCCCACATTCCTTTTGGGCCCAGATATTTCTGAGCAGCTTTTTCTGGTACAGGAACTGAGCTCCGCTCTCCCCCGCCCCCGCCTCACCCCCATGCAGGGACGCAGCTCAGGCCACAGCGGGGTGTTTAGCGCTCCTCAATGGTTCCAGATTGTGGCGCTTGTGCAGGTCTCCTCATACGTAACCGATGGCTCCTGAGAGCCTGCCTCTCGTAAATTACTTCCCACGATGCCTGCGACCACCGCAGAATCCAAGTTTGAATAGAGCAGGAAAAAGGTGTTTGAAAGGCCTGTTCACTCAGCTGCATTTTAATTTCCTTTTCAATCTTGTCCCAATTAATTTCACAGAATTAATCTCACAGAAGCAAACTCGGCAGCATGGAGGCTGTGGTTTTAGTGTGGCGGTCGCTCTGCCTGAACATGAAATAGGAGCTAATATAAAAATCCATCTGCTGTGTTTGAAATACACACCGGCTGCTGCTCAGTCCTGTCTGACATTCCAAACATCAACAGCGGGGAAAAGTGATTGGGGGGTTAGTGGCCATCAGTACTTGGCAGGGGTTCAACAACAGGTGTACTCCAAAAATCCATTCAGCCTGGGCACCAGGCATGACAGGGCAGGTGCTGGAGGACCCTCGTGCAGGAGCACCGGGCCCTGGGTTCGTTCCTTTGATCTGCGGACCGTGAGGCCCTTCCGCGGACCCACAC
>NW_023239651.1:0-1225 GCF_002007445.2 Ailuropoda melanoleuca | reverse complement strand
TTATGCCTACAGTGTACCAACAATTATGCTAAAGCTAGGGATACAAAAGTAAATAAATAAAATCTTTGAGTGAACTTTACTGAGAACTTTATTGAGAACAGTTAAAAAATAACTTCTAAGATCAGAAATAAACATATTCTTCAACATAGGAACTCTTTTGATAGAATTTAACTCAATTGTCTCAAGATAATTATAGAAAGATATCCAGTACAGCATTATTTGTAACATAAAAAATAAAATAATATTAGTTTCATGTTTATCCACAGTAGTGGATAACTTAACTACCTTATGCTACAACTATGAAGATAGAATATTCTATACAGAGTCAGAAGAATTAGGTAGGTTTTATCACGGAAACAGAATAATGAACTCTATACTCTTATCCTGTAATTCAAATATTTGTGTGTCTGTGTCTGCCATGTATATATTGTATTCTTTTATCCAAAAATTTATATAAGAAACTGTTAATAATTCAGGAAGTTAGATGCATAGGTCCAAGAGGAAGACTTTTATTTATCACAGTCTTTACTATCATTTGTTAAAAATTATACTCCTGCATCAGAATTATTTTTAAAAATAAATGAACATCAAAAAATATAAATATTAATGTTTCAGGACTTAAAACCTTGACCATTGTTTTACTGTATGTGCTACGTATTAGGATAGGAGCCAAGTGATCAATCTCTTCTAGAATCTGCATGAGATAAAACATGAGAACAAACCATATGCTTGTGACTGTCTTTGACCTCATATGTCCTGTTGAAATGGTCGAATCCATGTGAGAGAGAAACCTTCCTACCAATGTTGGAAACAAACAGGCTCCTCAAAGTCATTTAACAAGAAGTGGCAGAGATGAGAATGGAGAAAGAATTGGAGGCCTACAGTCACCATTCCCCAAACTTATGTGAGAACAATTTGGGGGTTTCTTTCTATCTCTGCCTCCATCCACATAATTTCCCTATTCTCCCTTGCACTAACATTTTCTGAGTTAATTGTGTCTGTCAGAAAGAAGAAATTCCAAATTTTTTGACTCCGTGAGATTTTTTGTTTTGACCTCAGTACAGAAATTTAGGTTCAAGTACATAATTAAGCCATAGCAGAATATACATAGGGGTTATACCTTTCAAATAAATAAGGGAGTGAAGGCAGACATGATTGATAAAGCTGGAAGGGGAAAATTGTAAGAAAATGTAATAAACACAGAACAGAAAAATACAAAAAAAAA
>NW_023239650.1:527-1757 GCF_002007445.2 Ailuropoda melanoleuca | reverse complement strand
CACCAAACTGCACAGATCCAGGGAGTTCAGAGAATACCAAGAAGCATAAGTAACAAGAAAAACACACCTACATGGGCGCCTGGGTGGCTCAGTCGATTAAGCATCTGCCTTTGGCTCAGGTCATGAACCTGGGGTCCTAGGATTGAGTCCAGTATCGGGCTCCCTGCTCAGTGGGGAGCCTGCTTCTCCCTCTCTCTTTCTCTCTGNTCTCTTTCTCTCTCTCTTGCTTACTCTGCACTCTTTCTCTCAAATAAATAAAATCTTTTTAAAAAGAGAAAGAAAAAGAAAAGAAAAACACACCTACATATGTCAGATCCAAACTGCAGAAATCCAAAGATGAAGAGAAAATCTAGAACGCATCCACAGGGGGAGAAAACACCTACAAGCACTAACGGTAAGAATCACAGTGGACTTCTCATCAGCTGTCATGCAGCAAGAGTGGAAAGCAATATTTCCAGTATCGAGAAAGAAAAAAGGACCAACCTAGAATTCTATATCCAAGGAAATCATCCTCAAAAGGGAAGGAGAAATAAAGACTTGCTCAGATAAACTAAAATGCAGAGAATTTATGGCCAGCAGACTTGCCCGGGAAGAACACCGGAGAAGGAATAAATAAATAAATAAATGTAAAATAAAATCTTTCATTTTTCTCATTCTTAATTGACCTAAACTAGAACTGTTCTCTCAAGTACAGATCTTCCTCGAGTTATGATGGGGTTACCTCCTGATAAGCCCATCAGAAGTTGAAAATACTCTTAAGTCAGAAAATGCAACTTAATACACATAACCTATCAAACATCCCCTCACAGCTACATTTAAGCCCACCTTACACGTGCTCAGAACATTTACACTGGCCCACAGTTGGGCAAAATCATCTAACACAAAGGCAATTTTATAATAAAGGGCTGACTATCCCATGTAATTCATCGGATACCGTACTGAAAGTGAAAAGTGGGTGCGGGATCCTTGTAAGTGTATCAGCTATGCTCATCCCAGCATTGCTGACCGGGAGCTGCGGCTCACTGCTGGCCAGAATCACGAGAGACAATCATACCGCAATCGCTAGCCTGGGAACATATCGAAATTCACCTCCGAGTGTAGTTTCTACTGAACGGATGCCACTTTTGCACCATTGTGAAGTCAAAAAATGAAAAGTCGTAAGTGGAACCATTATAAGTTGGGGCAGGTGTACGACAGAAACAATGTTTGCAGCTTTTCCCTAACAGTCAC
>NW_023239650.1:0-441 GCF_002007445.2 Ailuropoda melanoleuca | reverse complement strand
AGAAGGACTGGGAATACTCAGTGGTCACACGCCTACACTACAGGAAAAGCAATATAGTGTAGTTCGAAGGGGAACTTGGGTTAGTTAAAAACGTATTTTCTAAATTCTTTAAAAAGACTTCAAAGAAGTATAATTGTAAGCTAAGAGACAAGATAAAATGGAATCAGGAAATGTTCACTTAAAAACCTGAGAAGGCAGAAAACAAAAGAAGACGACAGTCCAGTATGTGTTTGACTAAAGATAAGCGGATCTAAGGAACACGCCAGTGAGCTCAGACTGAGAGCCGGGGTAGAGGGAGATTTGATTCCAGAGAAACTCCGTGCTCCAGATGAGAGGGAAAGGATGTGCTGGGACAGCCCATGGAAATACATTTAAAGGGATTCAAACCATTCACAAAAATAAATTCCATAGGGGCACCTGGGTAGATCAGTCAGTTAAGTG
>NW_023239649.1:0-1225 GCF_002007445.2 Ailuropoda melanoleuca | reverse complement strand
GGGGAGGAAGGGGCAGAAGGAGAGGGAGAGAATCTCAAGCAGACGCCCTGCTAAGTGCAGAGCCCTGGGAAGGGCTCTACCTCATGACCCGAGATCATGACCTGAGCCAAAATCAAGAGTCAGACGCTCAACTGATTGAGCCACCCAGGTGCCCCTAGATAATGATGTTTTGGGGCAAACTCAGGAACTTAGATTAACAGTACAGTGCATTTGTAAAGCATTCCTTAGTTTCTTAATCTGAAAGCGCCCACAGTTGAATAGATACCCAAATACATCCAATCGTCTGACTATATTCATACACTATTCTGGGAGGTAAATAAGCCAAGAATTTCTGCCTCAATATATCAATGAAGAAACTTGGTCTTTGATGGTACGTGGGTTACAAATGTGGAACCAGAACCAAGTATTCCTCCCTGCTTAATTAGGGTGAATGGAGAAAATTTTATATCAGAGTTACATGACAAAAATACCCTGGATTAGTAATTCAATCTTGTATATTATTACTAAGATATTTTGAAATTTCTTATGCTATAATTGTGAAAAAGCAACTTGGGTTTAATAGTTATTTGTTATGGTGTCCTACTAGACCATGTTATTATGACATCACTCTATCAAAGCTGCCATATTGCCTCTATAAGAACACTTGAAAGAGGGCATACCCTTACAACATGAAGCTAGATATTTTCTCCACTGAAAATAAGGAAAAGGAGAAGTTGAAAAGATTTGTGTTGCAAATATTTAAGTGGACATCCAAATGTTTATTAATTTTTGCTACCATTTATTGAAAATAAAAGGGTTTGCAATATTTAAAAAAATGAATTACATAGTTCTACCTCAGGGTTTTGCTAAATATTGATTTTAGTTATCTATATTTCTTTCTTTTGTTCCTCTCTTGTTTCTGTTTTCTTTTCCATTAGTTTTGTGTAATGCAGGAAAAAATGTGTTGTGGCTATGTCTATGAAATCAAGTTTTCTGTTTTCTGTATTAAATTTTTAAAAGTGAAAAGTGAAATATATATATATACATATATATATAAACAATGAACAACTAAACAAATCTGAAATACATCACTATTTGCACAGATGGCTTATTTTTATTTCCGCATCTATCAGTCAAAATAATAAATTCTTTTTTTCACTGAAACTTGTTAATTGGTACTACTACGACACTTTTAGAAAATCAGAAATCTAAGGGTCAACTGGGTGTTTACCCCAAAGATACAGAC
>NW_023239648.1:339-1709 GCF_002007445.2 Ailuropoda melanoleuca | reverse complement strand
GGTCCCGAGTGTCCCACTGGGTGTTGGGTTCTGTGGATCTGTCTCATCAGGTGCTGTGGAATTCCGGGACAAANTGTGGAGTTGTGTGGAGGCAGGTAGACATCAGTGTCTGGCCAGGCACGAGGGTCGCACTGGACCACCACCAGAGGGCAGCGTGCGGGGGAGCCACTGCTTGGTTTCCACGAAAACTGCCCAGGGTCTGTCACCGTGGTTCCTAGCAGCTGCAAGGGGAGAGGAGGCCGGGGGTTGTGCACACTTCCTAGAGTTGTGTTCAGGACTAGTCTGGAGCCCACTGAAGTCAGCCACACGCGGCACAGAAGGCACCCAGTCAGTGTAGCTGTGGGCAATGTTCCCATGGCACTTTCGGGCCGGCTCCATGCTGCCACCTCCTGCTTTTCATCCTCATCTTCAAGGTTATGTGTCTTTGCTCTTGCCCCATGGCCTCCGGGGTATTGCCCGTCCTCCATCTGGCCCTCGTCCCTGGTGCCCCGTGCAGTCCGATGCCAGGGTAGCCTTCTCGAGACAAGCATCTGACCCCGATGGAACACTTCCATGGATCTCCTGTGAGGCGAGGATGATGCCCTGCCCTGGAAGGGGGCTGCAGGTCCCCAATCAGGAGAGCCACGTCTCCCTTTTCAGCATGGTCTGCCCTCCCCACAGTCTTCCTCAGGGAAGCTCTCCTCACTTCCTGAGATGACAGCTCTGAACTTAAAAATGAATGTTATTTTACATATCTCTATGCCTTAGTTCATCCATGGCATGTCTTTCAAACCCGTTAGTGGGGTGTTTTTTTTTTTTTTACCTGTTCTGAAGGGCTGTCTGCTCNCAAGGAGGGGTTAACCTGGGTGGGGCAGCTTTCCCTCTCATCTCCCTCAGCATGTCTCTGAGCCCCGGGGCCAGCTGTTCCCCTGAGGATTGAGGGCCCCGAGCCAGCCCATCCTGAGCCCAGGCTGTGTCCGCTGTGTAGACTGATGTGAGTCTGAGCGGTGGGCAGCCTGCATGGGCCAGGGGCAGACAGTGTCTCCTCATTTCTTCCCTCCCTTCCTCCCAGAGGTAGCTCCGATCAGCCTCCAAGCCCTGCATCTCCAGATCCCTTCACCTGAGCCTCCTGTGTTCAGCTGGTGACCTTGGAGTCCCGCATGGATTCTACCTCCTGTACCCTCTCCCGTAGCAGTTCCTGGATCAGGGGAGGGGTCGTCCCCTTGTCTGTTTTTGGTCTTTTTCCTGTCCCACACCAAGCCCACCCATCTTTGCATCTTCCATGTGTGTGTTTGCAAACAAGCCCATCCACAGTGAACCTGTTAGCCAAATGGATCCAGGTAATGACCATTGAAGTAGAGATCCATGATCCCTAATCAATCTGCTCTGAA
>NW_023239648.1:0-178 GCF_002007445.2 Ailuropoda melanoleuca | reverse complement strand
GTAGAGTGTAAGAACTCAGTGAAATCTGAATTCGAGGCATAGAGTGAATAATTATTGTCGAGTGAATCCTCCCAAGTAGGGCTTATGCACATTGCAACAGGAAAAGGTTTTTCAAAGAGGTTCCTGAAAGAAAAATCTTTTTTAAAGATTTATTTTAATTCCAGTCGAGCTAACATAC
>NW_023239647.1:0-1225 GCF_002007445.2 Ailuropoda melanoleuca | reverse complement strand
TCACAGGCAGGCACAAAATCCGTTGTTCGTAGAGTTGATCAGCAACTGACAAATCCTCGTGCCAAGGGAGCCCAGGAATTAGACCACAGTCTCATTTTGTTAGTTCAAGCTAATCTTCAGTAGCTGTTCGGCTTCATCAGGACGAGTCCCCTGGACGCCCAAGTGAAAGACCAAGCGGACCTTATCCAGACTTGTTCCCCCATGCAAACGACAGCGAACGTCCACAAGACTCAGAAAAACAAAACGCAACCATCAACCGCACCTAAACCACAGGACTCCACAGGATTCCAGTCTGGGGAGACTCCGGGCTCTATCTTTGGAGCTCGGTCACAAGAGGATGTCCCAGTAGGGACGTTAGGGTGGACAGGTCCTCCATGGAAGCGAGGTGTGAGAGGGAAGGGCCTTGAAATAAACTTGCTGTGTGGGCATTGGGGAGCCAGGGAAGGTTCCTGAGCATGAGAGTGGCTTGAACGACTTAGGATGTGACAAGTTTGTGAAGGTCACAGTCACACTGCCTCCTACTGGGCAGGTGAGGCTCTGTGGCAGGGTTCCACTGAGCGCTGGGTGTAATCTGTGCTCCTGGCATGTTCACACTCAGTGCCTTGGCCCAGGCCCCACCTCTGCCTACATCAGCACCCACTTGCCTCTTCAGGGTTCCCCTCAGATTTCTAAAAGCTACTTCCTCCACGGAGTCCTACCTGAATTCCTCAATCAGACTCCATCACTGCCTTTCCGTCTTCATTTCAAGTCAAGTGCCAGGAGTAACCCGTAGGAGCCCAGGAACTGGCCTGAGTGAGAACCCCCGCGAGGCACCCGGCGCGGACCAGGTGCCCGGTCAAGGCCACTCCTGCAGTTCCCACAGATGCTCTGTGTGGGAGGGTTTATTTCTAAACTCCACCTTAAAGCTAGGGAAACTGAGGCTCAGAGGGGGAAAACCACCCCCCACCTGTGAGTGCCAGAAGCCAGTCTCAGCTGTGCGAGGTGCCACAGGCTGAGCAGCTGCCCCCCACCCCCCGAGGCAGGAAGGGTCTGCCCTCTGTCCCAGGGCCCCAGAGCCGTGCCTGGCAGGTGTGGAGCCAGGGCCCAAGGGTCCCTGTCACTCACCGTGCGTTCCTGCATGCTCAGCCTCTATTCATGGTACTTCTGCAAGAACGTGGCACTGACCTGGCTCCTGGAGACCCTCCCATCACAGGACCCCTCCCCCACTACAGGGTGAAAGGCCACA
>NW_023239646.1:0-1225 GCF_002007445.2 Ailuropoda melanoleuca | reverse complement strand
CTGTTATTCCCAAACAAGCCTATGTTTGCTAGTAAAATAGGCTGTCTTATTTTTAAGGTTAACAGAGTGAAGGGCCTTTCCCGATTAAGGTGTTTCACCCAATGGGGAGACTGAGGCAGGCACAGCCAAGATGTCAGTGGGCCTCTGCAAATGTCCCCAGCCTGGGAGGTCTGTCTCCTGTGGGGGAGGGCGCGCTGAGGACCCCTCTCCCCGCCCTCTCTGCAACTGCATTCCTCTGCCAGGAGCCAGGGTCAAGCCATGTCCAGCCATCTGGAGCTCTCCTAACCCCAGTCACCCCCAGGTTCCCGGAGGCCCCTTCCACCCAGAAACTCTCCTTTCATGCCTCCCCAGCCCACTCTGAAGGAAGGGCATCTCTGCACCAAGGAAGGACGTGGCCGCCTGGGGTTCTGCCTCAGAGAGAACACACTCCCAGGCTCTGTTCTGGCTGTTTTCCTTCTCCCTGCCTGCCTTCTCCTCCGGGACAGATCTGGGCCCTCCGCCATGAGCCCTCCGGCGTCCAGGCCTCCGCTGCCCTGGCCCCGTCCTCTCCTGGCCGGTGGGTCTCCATCCATGCACCGACCAGATCATCAGGGAGCCCTGCTTGGGCTTCGTGGGATGAGGTGCGGGGGCTGGGAGGCCAGCACCTCACCGGGTGGGCAGGCTTGCAGGCAGCCCCCACCGCCCTTGCTTGTGCCGGGCTCCCTTTGGGCCGCCTTTGTCTCTTTTCAATCTAATCTGCAGGCCTCTCCCTCCTCAGCGCTTTCCCAGCGGAAGAAAGGCCTAGAAGGGGGAGGGGTGCTGGCGGAACCGGCCGGGAGCCCGGAGCTAGCCACACCCAGAGACTCGCTGGGGCCCAGCCAGATAGGCCTGTGAGGACGCCCAGCCATCTCTGGGACTCCCACCCTTTCTGTTGTTGGGGTCTGGAGCTGAAAGAAAGGCTCCTTTGCTGGGCCTGTGACAGCAGACCCTCAGGCTGGGCAGCCTCCCAGCCCAATTGTCCCTGCTGGCTCCAACCAACCAGGGTGCTGCCCAGACCCTGCCCCCATCAAAGGCCACCCTCTGGCTCCCCACCTCCCTGCCCCCGGGCACTGGCGCTCCAGGGTGGTCTTGCCACATGGCTCCCTGCTGTTAAGTCGCTGGGATTCTTGGTGCTGGAATTCCTATTTTGCCCAGGGTACGACATGGGGATGGCCCCTGGCCAGGGAAAGGGGTGATGCTTGGCCAG
>NW_023239645.1:0-1225 GCF_002007445.2 Ailuropoda melanoleuca | reverse complement strand
CTGTTGTGGATGAGCCACATTTGCCTTCAGTCCAGTCATCTGCAATGGCTCTCCTTGCCTGTTGTGTACAGGGTTAGGTCCCTGTGTTGTTAATGTGCCAGTCTGGGCCCACCTTGGGCTTGAGTTAGGTCAGACCAGGCATTGACCGAGCTGCAGTTGAACCAAACTGCAAGGCACTCTCCCTGTGTGTCCCCTGGGAGTCTTTCATTGGTAGGTGGGGTCTGCAGTTAGACCAGATTTCTGCCCCCAGACCAAGTTGGGGCCACAGGTAAGAAGTCACTTGGAATGGTGCTGACCCAGTCAGGACTGCTTGCACAATGCCACACTTGTGTCACTGCTTTGGATGTACTCTTATGAAGCCAGTTTGGAGGGGGCAAATCCTGAGGAGAACCGTGGGGTGGATGCCAGGAAGATCCAGGCTGGTCCACTTTGGAAGGGGACCTTCAGCCACCAGGGAAAACTGCCAAACATGGGTTGGAGAGGGTGAGTTGGCAGGAGCGTTTAGGGGGTGGGGTGTATAGTGTTAGTAAGGTTTGCTGAGGTCTGCCATGGGAGGATGCTTGGCACTGATTTGGAGAGCTGCTGAGCCTGGGGTGGAGGCAAGTATGCAGGAGGCCATGGTCACAAGGCACACTGTTGGCAAGCTAGTGGAGAGTGTTGGTGCTATACTGGTTCCTGCAGGTGTCCATGTATCTAAGCAGGGGAGAGAAATGATGCCCACCAGCCTTTTTGTTCTTGGAGAAGTTTCCCAAAGATCCCTGCCCCTCCAGCACATGTTGTGAGATTAGCAAGCAAATCTCCCTCCCATATACCCCAAGCTTTTTTTCAGATTGCTGCTTCTATGCTGTATCTCAGCAGGGCTGCTATTGCTGTCTCTTTAATGGCCAGGACTCAGTTTCCTCTCACTCTTCCAGAGTCCAGTCACTGATTTTTAAAGTTCCAGGTGTTAGGGCACCTGGATGGCTCAGTTGGTTAAGCTACTGCCTTCAGCTCAGGTCATGATCCCAGAATCCAAGGATCAAGTGCCACATCAGGCTCCCTGCTTAGCAGGGAGTCTACTTCTCCCTCTGGCCCTCCCCCCTCTCATGCTCTTTCTCTCTCTCTCATTCTCTCTCTCATATAAATAAATAAAATCTTTTTTAAAAAAAGTTCCAGGGGCGCCTAGGTGGCACAGCGGTTAAGCATCTGCCTTCGGCTCAGGGCATGATCCCGGCGTTATGGGATC
>NW_023239644.1:0-1225 GCF_002007445.2 Ailuropoda melanoleuca | reverse complement strand
ACCTGCCATATCTGTTGGTGATGGAGGCCATTCAAAAGCTACTAGCTGCTGAAAGAACAGTAGATTATCATCATATCCTTTCAGGGCTAAATGTTTTCCAAAAACAATTGAAGGTATTTTCTTAAAGTCGGTTGTGAGATTAGAAAAGGGTATGAATTATATTGTTCTCGAATGATCATAGATTATATTTCCTGCACAAAGATGGGAAAGAGAAGGCATTATTGCATATGGAGAAAACACTAACTTTTGACATTTAATTTCTTTCTTCCTGAAAAATGGTAACTCCTTCTGTTTCTAAATTACAGTAGACAAAATGATAAGCAACTGCCTGGAACAAATACATCCTGAATTTCCCATCATCACAGTCCACACAAACCTAATAAAAATAAAAAAGAGCACAAAAGCAACCTATAAACAGTTATATGTGGGGACCAACATCTTGGTTTCTTGTTATGCTCATCCTGAGTACTTTGTGGCCTAGTGCCAGTTGTCATAAAGTCTCCGATGTGGTCAGTTAGCCCAGCCAGGTACTTAAAAAAAGACCAAGCAAGAAATGCCTTCTGAGTCTCTGAGAGTTAGTGGGCATTGGCCCATTCTATTGTCACCAGAGTCATAGCAGGACCGGTTACTAACCCTGGTCTTGTGGGGAGGTCAGTGCAAAACCACCCCTGATGGCATCAGACCAGGAGGGTGGGGAGTGCCCACAACACAATGGAAAGTCATCTGATCATGAACTTGTAAATGGGTGACATACAACTCCTAGGGTCTCCTCTACCCCTCAGTCCTCCCTTGGTCCTTTTCCATCCTTATTTCTAAAATGTTCTTTCATCCCCTGACTACTAGTGCCTCATTTTTAGTGGTTTACCTTGACCTCAGCACCATTCCAAGCCCTAAGTTTGTTCTTAAATATCCCCACCCTTAATTAAAACAGGTCATCCATTCATTTTGTGGAGCACATCACACCTTGATGTGTGATGACTATCACAATGAACCACCTAGAGGTGAGGTGAAGACCTTGGTCTATTACTTTTCAATCAACACTCTTAAGAGAGAAGGTGAAAATCTAAGGAGTAGAATGGGAATTTTAGGGTGAGGGCCTCTACAGGAGTTGAATTTTGTAAAGATTTTAGAATTCTTTCTTTCTTTTTTTTTTTTTTTTAGATTGGACTTCTCTGAAATTACACCATGGAGGCAGGTATCTGTTCTTCTTAACCATAAAGTCCAT
>NW_023239643.1:0-1225 GCF_002007445.2 Ailuropoda melanoleuca | reverse complement strand
TGTAAAGTCTGTGTCTAGGTTCATTTTTCTACATGTGGATGTCCAGTTGTTCCAGCACCAATTGTTGAAAAGATTATCTTTGCTCCATTGTGTTGTCTTTGCTCCTTTGTCAAAGATTAATTCACTATGTTTATGTGGATCTATTTCCAGGCTCTCTGTGATGTTCCATTGATCTATTTGTCTGTTCTTTCACCCATACCTTACTGCCCTGACGACTGTAGCTTCATAGTCAGTTATTGAGTCGAATGGTTTCAGGCCTCCAACTTTGTTCTTCTTCCATATTGCATTAGCTATTCTGCATTTTTGCCTCTCCATGTATACTTCATTTTTTTTTTATTTTTTAAAACCTAGCTGTCTTTGTTTTTTGTTTTTTTTTTTTTAAGATTCATTTATTTGTCTCAGAGAGAGAGAGTGCTGGAGCACAAGCAGGGGGAGGGAGAAGCAGGCTCCCTGCTGAGCAAGGAACCTGATGTGGGACTCGACCCCAGGACCCTGGGATCATGACCTGAGCTGAAGGCAGACACTTAACCGACTGAGCCACACAGGTGTCCCTCCATGTAAACTTTAGAATCAGTGTATTGGTATCCATGAAATAAATTGCTGGAATTTTTATTGGGATTGTATTGAATCTATTGACTAAGTTGAAAAGAACTGACATCTTCACAATGTTGAATCTCCCTATCCATGAACATGTGATCTCTCTCCATTCATTTAGTTCTTCGATTTCATTCATCAGAGTCTTGTAGGTTCCTTCATATAAATCTTTACATTTTTTGTAAGATTTATGTCTACATAGTTCATTGTTCAGGTTGCTAATATAAATTGTATTGTGTTTTTAATTTTGAATTCTACTTATTATTGGTATATAGGAAAGCAATCAAATTTTGTACATTAACCCTGTATCCTAAACCTTGCTCCAATGGCCTATTATTTCCTGGAGTTTTTGGTAGACTCTTCTGGACTATCTACATAGAAATCAGGTCATCTGTGATCAAAATCAATTTTATTTTTTTCCTTTCCAAGCTGTATACTTTTCTTTCCTTTTTTTGACTTATTGCACTAGTTAGTATCCCCAGTACAATGTTGAAAAGGAGTGGTGCGAGGGGACATTTTTGCTCTGGTCTTGGTCTTATTGGAAAAGCCTCAAGTTTCCCACCATTAAGTATGATATTGACTGGGTTTTGTTTTGTCTTGTTTTGTTGTAAATATTCTTTTTCAAGTTGAC
>NW_023239641.1:0-1225 GCF_002007445.2 Ailuropoda melanoleuca | reverse complement strand
TTTTTTTTTTCCTGGACTTGGCCAGCTCTCCTTGGAGGGGAGTTTCCTCCTGGCTTTGGTCTGCTTCTGTTCCTGAGTACTTTTGGCTTGGAAAAAGATCCTTAGGAATGTAGTTGTCTCTCTCAGACTCTCCGTCCAAGCATGAAATTCAATAGTCATTTTATGACAGGGGTATGTTTTTCTTAATGTGAGAAAATTTTTCTCCTTTCATTTCATTACTTAATATTTTTCATTGATTTAATTGCTTCACTCTATCTTCAGGATACTGTTCCCATCTGACTAGGATGCAGTCTTCTGTCCTACAAGCCGTATATAGTCTATGTAAAATTAAGCCTATTACCAAGATAGCATTTGCTTTGAGGCACAATCTGTTGTCAACAGAGTATACAGAACTCTGGTTTGATGATAAGGATAATTTTGGATAGAAACAACTCAAGAGATGTTGAATCAAGAGACCTTAATTTAAGTCCTGCCTCCCTTTCTGACATAACATGTTATTGAACAAAATCTTCGTTACGTTGCCTAGAATCTAATTGACCTGAGATCTAATTTTGTGTGTTTGATATGTTTTTATTTTATTAGGGAAAGGGTTTTCCTTTTTATATATTTTATAGAATATAGTATATATAATATCTTTTTAAGGATTTTAATTATGTATCGTGCAAATTTGAGGATTTTTTCAAATATATATTTGAAATATATTTATAGTTTAATAATTATTGTATATTATTAACATTAACATCTCTGCAACTGATTGCCTTAGTTTCTACACTTGATTTTGAACTGTAATACAATAATTCTTTATGCATGATCAGAGAAGCGATATAAGACTGGAGCTATGCACATCTAATATAACTGTATGAATTTGATGCAGCCTAGCAGTGTATGTGATTCCTGATTTAAGTCTATATCATATTTTTATTACCAACTTTTCTTTCTTTGATATTTGGCCAAGGACAGTTTTGTGGTAGTACTTGGCTATTCTCCATAAATTTGGATTTGAAGTCTAGGGAAAGATTCCAGCAAATTTATGGAATATTAAGCATGCATGTTTATCTCTGATTCCTCCACAAACCCACCACAATGAGGTTTTAACCTGTAAGGATCAAGGGAAGATGCAATGAAAGCACATGAAAGGTGATAACAAAATTCTAAATGATATAAAGCATTTGGATGAATGATAACTGACTTAGCAAATCACAAAAAGCTGGAAACTAAGTGCCTC
>NW_023239640.1:0-1225 GCF_002007445.2 Ailuropoda melanoleuca | reverse complement strand
CTATTCTGTTCCACTGATCTATGTGTCTGTTTTTGTGCCAGTACCATACTGTCTTGATGACTACAGCTTTGAAGTCCAGAATTGTGATGCCACCAGCTTTGGTTTTCTTTTTCAACTTTCCTTTGGCTATTCAGGGTCTTTTCAGGTTCCATACAAATTTTAGGATTACTTGTTCCAGCTCTGTGAAAAAAGTTGATGGTATTTTGATAGGGATTGCACTGAATGTGTAGATTGCTCTGGGTAGCACAGACATGTGAACAATATTTTTTCTTCCAATCCATGGGCATGGAATGTTTTTCCATTTCTTTGTGTCTTCCTCAATTTCTTTCACAAGTGTTCTATAGTTTTCAGAGTACATGATCCTTTACCTCTTTGGTTAGGTTTATTCTTAGGTATCATATGGTTTTTGGTGCAACTGTAAAGGGGATCGATTCCTTGATTTCTCCTTCTACTGTCTTATCATTAGTGTATAGAAATGCAACTGATTTGTTATATCCTGTCACTTTGCTGAATTCCTGTATGAGTTCTAGCAATTTTGGGGTGGAGTCTCTTGGGTTTTCCACATACAGTATCATGTCATCTGTGAAGAGTAAGAGTTTGATTTCTTTGCTGATTTGGATACCTTTTCTTTTTGTTGTCTGATTGCTGAGGCTAGGACTTCTAGTATTATGCTGAACAACACTGGTAAGAGTGGACATCCTGGTCATGTTCCTGACCTTAGGGGAAAAGCTAAAAGCAGCTTTTCTGCACAGAGAATGATTTTGCTGTGGGTTTTTCATACATGCCTTTTATGATATTGAGGTATGTTCCCTCTATCCCTATGTGGTGGAGAGTTAATTATTAATTAAGTAAGGATGCTGTATTTTGTCAAATGCTTTTTCTGCATTTGAAAGGATATGATTCTTGTGCTTTCTTTTATTAATGTAGTGTATCACATTGATTGATTTGTGGATGTTGAACCACCCTCGCAGCCCAGGAATAAATCCCACTTGGTCGTGCTGAATAATCCTTTTAATGTACTATTGGAGCCTATCGGCTAGTATCTTGGTGAGAATTTTTGCATCCATGTTCATCAGCGATATTGGATTTAATTCTCCTGTTTGGTGGGGTGGTTGTCTGGTTTTGCTATCAATGTAATGCTGGCCTCATAGAAAGAGTTTGGAAGTTTTCCTTCTATTTCTATTTTTTGAAACAGCTTCAGAAGAATAGGTATTAATTCTTCTTT
>NW_023239639.1:0-1225 GCF_002007445.2 Ailuropoda melanoleuca | reverse complement strand
GACAGCCCACGGAATGGGAGAATATATTTGCAAAGGACACCACAGATAAAGGACTGGTATCCAAGATCTATTGCCATTTTTTGATCATTTTCTAGTTATGTATACTTCTTCTCTTGCTCTTTTTTATTGTGGTTTGGTGACTTGCTTTAGGGTTGTGTTTATTTTCTTTTCTCTTTATTTTTTTGTATCTCTTACAGGTATTTAGTTTATGGTTCCCAGGAGGTTCATATATAACATCTTATGCATGTAACAGTCTACTTTAACTTGATGGCCACTTAAATTTATGCACATTTTAAATCATTATATTTTTACCTTCCCCTCATATTTTGTGTTTTGCATCACAATTTACACCTTAGTATTTTGTTTATCCCTTGACTAATTATTGTAGATATAGATGATTTAATAATTTTGACTCTTAACCTTCATAGTGGCTATGTAGGTGGTTTATCCACTACATTTACTATATGGTTACCTTTAGCAATGAGATTTTTTTCATTCATAGCTTTCTTATTTCTAGTTATAGCCTTTTTTTCCAATTTAAAGAAGCTACTTTTTTTGGGAGGGGGGATGTATTTTCTTATAAGTTCAGTTTGGTGCAGATGAACTTCTTTAGCTTCTGCTTATCTGGGAAACTCCTTATCTTTAATTCTGAGTAATATTCTCGGTGAGTAGAGTATTATTGGTTGTAAGGATTTTTGTTTTTGTTGGTGTTTGTTTGTTTTTCCTTTCATCACTTTCAGTAAGCCATGCCATTCTCTTCTGCCTTAGAACGTTTCAGTTGCACAATCAGCTTATACTCTTATGAAGGTTCCCTTATATATAACTAGCTATTTTTCTACTGCTGATTTTTAAGATTTTCATTTATCTTTAACTATTGACACTTTGATTATAATGTGCCTATGTGTGGGTGTCTTTGGATTCACTTTTTATTTTTTTTAATTTAAATTTAATTTGATAAACATATACTGTATTATTAGTTTCTGAGATAGAATTCATTGATTCATCAGTTGCGTACAACACACAGTGCTCATTACATCACATGCCCTCCTTAATGCCCATGACCCAGTAACCTCATCCCCTCCCCTCCCGCAACCCTCAGTTTGTTCCCCATAGTTACGAGTCTCTTATGGTTTTCAAACTCTTCTCTATTTTTGTCTTATTTTATTTTTCCTTCCCTTCCCATATGTTCATCTGTTTTGTTTCTTAAATTCCACATATGAGTGAA
>NW_023239638.1:0-1028 GCF_002007445.2 Ailuropoda melanoleuca | reverse complement strand
AATAGAAGCTGGACTTAAAAAAACCCACGCCCACGAATGTAGGTTACGGGAGATTACTGACTCAATGAAACGATCCAATGTCACNTGAAACGATCCAATGTCAGAATCATCGGCATCCCTGAAGGGGTGGAGAAAAACAGAGGTCTAGAAGAGATATTTGAACAAATTGTAGCTGAAAACTTCCCTAATCTAGCAAGGGAAACAAGCATTCGTGTCCAAGAGGCAGAGAGGACCCCATCCAAGCTCAACCAGGACAAACCTACGCCACGGCATGTCATAGTGCAATTCGCAAATATTAGATCCAAGGATACAGTATTGAAAGCGGCCAGGGCAAAGAAATTTCTCACGTACCAAGGCAAAGGTATCAGAATTACGTCAGACATGTCTCCACAGACCTGGAATGAGAGAAAGGCTTGGGGGGCTATTTTTAAAGTTCTTTCAGAGAAAAACATTCAGCCAAGGATCCTTTATCCAGCAAGANATCCTTTATCCAGCAAAGCTGTCATTCAGAATTGATGGAGAAATAAAGACGTTCCAAAATCGCCAATCATTAACCAATTTCGTAACCACGAAACCAGCCCTACAGGAGATATTAAGGGGGGCTCTATAAAGGTAAAAAGGCCCCAAGAGTGATACAGAGCAGCAAGTCACAACCGATACAAAGACTTTAAAGAGAAATGGCATCATTAAAATCATATCTGTCAATAATCTCTATCAATCTAAATGGCTTAAACTCTCCCATAAAACGCCACAGGGTTGCAGATTGGATAAAAAGACATGACCCATCCATTTGCTGTCTACAAGAGACTCATTTTGAACCCAAAGATGCATTCAGACTTAGAGTAAGGGGATGGAGTACCATCTTCCACGCAAATGGACCTCAAAAGAAAGCTGGGGTAGCAATTCTCATATCAAATAGATTGGATTTTAAACTAAAGACTATAGTTAAAGACACAGAAGGGCACTATATTATTCTTAAAGGAAGTATCCAACAAGTGGATATGACAATTATGAATATATATGCCCCC
>NW_023239637.1:0-2254 GCF_002007445.2 Ailuropoda melanoleuca | reverse complement strand
AGATACTAGGCAGACACAGCTTAGGGGTGATAGTAGAATGTGTTCCCTATTTTGGAAGAGTAGGAACAAGTGATGAAGCAGGAGGGAATAGGAGAGGGAAGCTCTGCGTCCATGAGCATGAAATGCACTACCTCACGGGGTAGACTGGAGCATAGGATCAGTTTGAGAACTCAATGGAACCTGCGCTGCCTCCAATACTTTCAGGGAAAACAGAAGAGCATAGTTGTTGGGTTTTTAAAAAAAAAATTTTAGTTTGAGAGATAACTCGTTTATGTGTTCTAGAACTTCTGTAGTTATTTGTGAAACACGAATCTTAGAAGCACCCGCTATTCTGATTGGTGCAGGTAAGGAAGCAATAGGAAGTGTCAGGAAGGACCCCCGTCTGTGCTCATGACCCTGTGGTTCTGTCAGGCCTGAGAGGAGACCTCTGCTTCCCCCTCTCTGCCTCCTCAGGCTGTGGNCTGCATATTCTCAGACCACAACGCTCTGAAATTGGAACTCAACCACAAGGAAAAACCTGGAAGAAACTAAAAATTTTTTTTTAAGTTTGAGAAATAACTTGTTTATGTGTTCTAGAACTTCTGTAGTTATTTGTGAAACACGAATCTTAGAAGCACCCGCTATTCTGATTGGTGCAGGTAAGGAAGCAATAGGAAGTGTCAGGAAGGACCCCCGTCTGTGCTCCTGACCCTGTGGTTCTGTCAGGCCTGAGAAGAGACCTCTGTTTCCTGCTCTCTGCCTCCTCAGGGTGTGCTCCTGCGGAGAGGACACTCCCTCCTGGTACCCAGCCCCTCTCTGCTGGTTGACCAGCTCCCACTCCCTCCTCCAGCCTCCAGCATCTCTCACCACCTTCCCCGTGGACCCAGATTCCTCTTTCTCTGAGAAGCTCAGTGACATCAAAAGATAACCTCTCAAGCTTTGACACCAACCTTGGACTGTTGTATTATTTGAAGACTGAGAAAATAATGTAATCCACCCTACTAATTCAACTTTATATTTACACTAGAACTTTGCAGTCACAAGCCTACAACGTTCTGATTATAAATTATTCACAGATAATTTTACTTTCATTTTATTGATTCATATGCTCCAATACTGACACATTTTCAGTTATGTTTTTACTTGTTATACAAATCATTAGGCATTACCCTCTACAGTAAGAGCCAGATAATAATCATTTGCATCATTTTCACATTCAATATCAGTATTTTGGCCAATATCAAAAATAAATAGATATCAGTAGGATAGGACATGTGCATGACAAAATTCAGGGATGCTCACCAGAGGGTCATTCATGTTGAGGGGATGGAGGCCATTAAAGTGAGTCTTTAGGTGGGAGGTTACCAAAGACCATTGGTCNTCATATGCTCCAATACTGACACATTTTCAGTTATGTTTTTACTTGTTATACAAATCATTAGGCATTACCCTCCAAAGACCATCGGTTNCAGGGATGCTCACCAGAGGGTCATTCATGTTGAGGGGATGGAGGCCATTAAAGTGAGTCTTTAGGTGGGAGGTTACCAAAGACCATCAGTCCTCCCCCAGATGTGTGTGTCTGGCCCACCTGTCAGCTCCCCATGTGAGGAAGAACTGAACGAGGACACTCAGGAAGATACATGGATCTTCACCAGAACATTGGTTCCCTTGGGATGATGTATCTTCTCCATTTGGGGTAGTTGTTTATGACCGTACATCTACTCCACATAAGTGTCCCATCTCTGCTTCTGGTCAAGGACAAAGGTAGGTATGAGAAAGGAAGGTGGAAATGGAAATAAGGAATTGATTCTCAGAAGGGATATAGAGGAATGTGGTCCAGGGAAGGTCTGTGCCTCGTGCAGTGGACAAAAGGGACTAAAGTTCCCTCAAGGAATTCCAGATGAAGGTAGGATTTCCCCTCCCTGTCCTCTGAGAAGGACATGGGTAATAGAATGGGAGAGGGACTGGTCAGTTACTCTTTTGGGCAGGATATTGGAGTTCTGGGGATGCCTTGGAGGGGGGAGGAGGTGAAACAAGGAAGAGCAGGAGGAATGAGGAGCCTCTAAGGCAGAAAGAAAGGACTCCCTCTGCTTAATTCATTGCAGGTTCCCAGCACAGAGCCTCTGTCTCTCCAGAGTGGAGTTGTGTGAGGACCCTGCAGAAAGTGGTGGAATGAATGGCTGAGGGCATGAGGAAGCTTGGTGGGCACAGAGAACCTGCAAGAAGATTGACCTAGTCTCTGGGGCACCTGAGTGGCTCAGTCAGTTAAATGTGT
>NW_023239636.1:0-1224 GCF_002007445.2 Ailuropoda melanoleuca | reverse complement strand
GGGGGAGTGGGAGAGGAAGAAGCAGGCTCCCAGCGGAGCAGGGAACCTGATGTGGGGCTCGATCCCAGGACATCACGCCCTGGGCCAAAGGCAGATGCTTAATGACTGAGCCACCCAGGCGCCCCTACAGAGAATATTCTGAAAAGCAATCCGGTTTGCCACAGATTGTTGCAAGAATTCTTATACGAGCATTAGAACTATGTTACGGGGTGGAATTTGGAGACCAAGGAAGAGCCCCACTGAGGAATAACGCTCATTGGAGGTCAGTTCACACAATACACTTCCTGGGAGGCTCAGAACTTCTCGACTGAGCAACAACAAAGAAATTCTCCTTTGTTTCCCACTTCTTCCCTTTCATTTAAACCAGACAGGCTCTTTGTCCCCTATAAAGTCCCATGCACATGTTTATAATAATTCTTCTTCTGATAAAGCAAGTTCCCTCTTGGGAGAGTTAAGAAGAACTGCTAAACAACTGGAAGAAACAGACACAAGGGGGACAGTGATGAGGGTGGGTCTATGCACCTGGAAAACCCACAGTAAAATTCAGAGCTGGAAGGGGCCTCTGAGAGCACCTGATAACAGTCCAAATTCTCTTTGGCAGAAGACACTGAGACCCAGCAGTCAAGTGACTTCGCAAGATCATGTGGTCAGTGAGTGGCAGAGCGGGTCAGAATCCCAGCCCCATTGACTCCTAGCTGAAGGCACTTTTCACTTAATCATCGTTGTAGGAGACTGGGTCTTGTTTCTAAATAAAATCCAGCTAGCAATCCAGATCTCCAGCGCTGCCCCTAAAATGACTTTGGGGAAACTGTTGACATTCCCCATCTTGAGCTGTACTGGATAGGGAAAGAAAGGGAAGAGAAAGGAAAGAAAGGGAAGGGAAGAAGGAGCTTTCCATCCTGAGTCCATATAACAATAACAGCAGCCAAATGTATTGAGTGCTGTGCTGGGCGCTGTGCTTAGTCCTTTATGTGTATTAGCTCATCTAATCCTCTCAATTACCCTATCGGGTAGGCATGATTATTTCCACTTTATAGATAAGCAGCCTGTGGCCCAAAGGACCTTAGGGCACTGGCTTAAGCCCCCACAACTGGTAAGAGTAGTAAGGACTGGAGGGTTGTAGTCCAGCTCTGGTCTATATCAAAACCAGTGCTCTGGGGGCGCCTGGGTGGCACAGCGGTTAAGCATCTGCCTTCGGCTCAGGGCGTGATCCTGGCGTTATGG
>NW_023239635.1:0-1224 GCF_002007445.2 Ailuropoda melanoleuca | reverse complement strand
AATAAATAAATAAATACATGCCTTTTTTCACATATTTGCTATTATAAGATTTTATAATTTAGCATCTTCAAATAATAACATTACTCACTTCTCTGATCCATTAAATACCTCTTCTGGAAATCTTGTAGTCGTTGGCTGATGTATAGTTAGAAAATAGTTTGAATTTGCAGGTGCCTTCAGTTACTGTTGAATTTTCCGTGGCATGAAAAGTTTTCCTCTCCATTCATTATACTTCGTACAGTTGGAAGGTATTGCTTCACTCAGTCCTTCTAACACTAAGGAACAATTTACCAACAAATCACCAGATTCACAAAAGTTACTTTTGAATTTATCTGCCTCGTGTACTGTATTGATAAACTGCGGGGTTTTTTATTTAATAATTCATTAATTTTCACCATCACTACTCTGGCTCTTGTACTCAGGAACAGAAGACAATGTTTAGCCATATCCCCACCATTAATATAGGCAGGTAGTAAACTGTTTTAAGCATGATGTTTAATTTTTAAAATAAGTACTGTTGACAGCTTGGACATTTTATCTTTTTCTTTTGAAGTGTTTATTAAATCTTACTTTTAAAAGTCCTTGAAGGAAGGACATTTGGTTTTTGTACTTAGTCTGCACCTCAAACAGAAGACAGTCGTTGATAATAGGTCCGTTTATCTGCTCTCAAATATGGAAAAACTGTGAGTACAGAAGTGACCACCTTTGGGAAAACACACTACGGAAAAATCTAAAATCGCTGAAGTCATTGTTTTTATTTTGAAAAGGTACCTTATTATATAAAAGCTCCAGCACACCTTTTTTTTAATATTTTTTTTATATTTTTTATATTTATATTTTTATATATTTTTTTATATTTTTTGTATATTTTTTATTCGACATTTGTATACAAATACTTAGACCACTGGTCTAATGAACTTATTTTTTTCTTAACTAACTTCTTTTTTTATTTTAATTCAATTAGCCAACATATAGTACATCATTAGTTTCAGATGTAGAGCTCAGTCATTCATCAGTTGCATTGTTCTAGCAGAGCTTTTAAATAATTTAAAATTAGACTCTATTTATCAAAATTCAGTACATTCACAAATATCTTCAAAAAATATGACTGCATTCCTTTACTGTATCTGTGGCAATTATCCCAGTGAAGGAGAGACTGAAAGGGAGAGAGAGAGGATGGGAGGGAAGGAAGAAGAAAGAAAGAGATGATGGAAAAGGGAAAAA
>NW_023239634.1:0-1224 GCF_002007445.2 Ailuropoda melanoleuca | reverse complement strand
CTTCTTTTCCTTATCTCTGGAGCGGGGCTGATTCTAGTCCTTTACATGCTACTTACAGAACCAGGTTTGTTTCTGAGACGTGGAAAGCGTTTTTAGGCAGCTTTCAATCTCGGAGCATCCCTGTTGGCCTCTAGGATTTCTTGGGGCTTAGAGAGAAGTCAGCTGTACAGGAGATTCATTTGAGCGCCTAGCACACCGACCCCAAACGGAGAGGGGAAAATTCCCGAAATTTAAAAATTTTAAAAGATGCTTGTGGAACACGGTAATCTCTACTCTGGCTCTCAGGGCCTCTGAGGGAGTGAATCTACCAAGAAAGCGTGGCCAGGTGCCGCTGGAGAAGCCAGCTTCTGTTCTCTGTATTTCTAGTGTCCCTTTCTCTGAGGGCTCAAAGGTGCTGATAAATCATCATACCAAGACCAGAGGTCTCCTAACTTCGCAGAAGCCTGAGGCCCACATTTGCATAAAGAGCCTCAACTGCAGATCATCTCAGCTAGGAGAGGCTAGGCACACATCATTTTGAAAATGCAACTTTTCCTCTTGCTTGGAACCTGGGCGGTTGGGGTGGAGGGCGGCAGATTGCCCGTTCGCACGCATAAAGGAGAGTGGTAGCGGTGGTGAGCGGTGGGGCTCTTTTTATTCCTAAAATTCAGAGAGCAAGGCTTCGGAGGCTGGAGGCAGAGCAGCGGGAAGGGAAGGGAGGGGCGGGGAGGTGGCTTTGAGGAAGCAGAAGTCAGCTGTTTTAAAGTATGGATTACACACACACTCCAGGTGTTTGGAAACAAGCTTCCCAAAGCACTCAGCAGTCTGCATTCCTTCCCACAGCTCTCTAAGAAAAGTGTCTCTTCTGGCTTAGGAAGAGTCATAAAAAAATTGCCACTCCAACCCCCTCATCTTAATCCCTCGCCATTTGGGGAACAATAGAGAAAGCACACCTGACAAAGGTGTTGGGCTCCCGCCAGGTTCTTCTGCGCTTTGTGAAGAGCATAGCGGGGACTTCATCTCCCCTTCCTTGAAGTCTACAGGCACCGATCCAGCCAAGCCTCTGATGTGAGTTTCTTCTGGAAATGCATCAAGCTGCCCATGGAAAGACAGCTTTCGTGTGTCAGTCCGGAGCCTGGTGCTCTTAGACCTCGTGCTCCTGCTCTGCCCCATCGCTTTCTTTAAACTTGAAATCACTTCTCTCTTCTTCAGGTCTCTTTTGCCACACGAGACTTGAAAACATAG
>NW_023239633.1:0-1224 GCF_002007445.2 Ailuropoda melanoleuca | reverse complement strand
AATAACAATGGGATATGCTGGATGTGGGGTATCCAGAACTCTATACTCTCAGCAACATTTCTGGCTATCTAAGATTACCCCAAAATAAAAGTTTATTTTTATGAAATCGAATGTAAAGAAATGAGAGGATATCAGGGAAATGTTTCAAAACTCTTCAGCAAAACAGAGAGAGGGAATTAGTAAAATAAGAATAATAAAGTGTTGGTAATCATAATAGGAAAACTTTTTAAATAAGAATTTTTTTTTTAAGGGACAGAGCAAATGGCAGAAGACTATGCCTAGAAACTTGCCACTGGGAATCTTGTAGGTATCACCAATCTCCATCATCCTCTATCCCAAGTAGGTCCTTTATAGGGCAACCAACCATCTCAGTTTGCCTGAGACTATCCAAGTTTCCCACATCCCAGAGAACTCTCTCAGTCCTGGGAACACCTAGACTTCTCAGTCTCTGTCTCCCTATGGGTATGTGTGTATGTGTATGTCTGTCTCATGTGTACATGCATGCACGTGTGCACACACACACACTCTGGGATTCTTGAGTTAAATACCCAAAAAGTTGGGCACAACTCCAGAATCCGGGTAACTAATTCACTTTTACAGAAAACTCTAGAATAAAACAACACCCCACCCCCTGCCATCTACCACAACTATGTATGTATACCCAGTATCAGGCCTAGAAAGAAAGGAATTCTTTGTCATAGTCTGTAAACATCAAGTGCCACCTTTGCATATGTCTTTCCACAGCCCCAGATACGCTTCTAGAGAACCCCGAAAGTCTTGGGAAAGGCACCTTATAAGCAGTCAGGGTCCCCCGAGAAAGCGCAGTTTATCATGCACAAACCTGAACAGTGAGAACTGGGCTCTCTCAGGCTTGGTATGGATTTATAGGCGCACAACACATCTGTAATAGAGAACATCACACCAGCCCCTGCTACTGCACCATATCTCCAAAGACTGAAAACAGACACTTGCAGCACATAGTCTGAGGCACTTTCCCATCTCACACCTGCACTGGGAAACCTGAATCTGAGTAAATTTTTAAGTATTTTACCCACAGGTGCCACATAAGGAGTCCCTAAAGAACACCGGTGGCATTCCAATGACTATGCCTCATTTATCATCAAAACAACAGCAGCTACCATTCACTGAGCAAGTACTATGTGCCAGGCATGTAACTGGCTGTGACCCAGCAGAAGAAGCCAGGTCAGAGCTGGGGGCAACAGG
>NW_023239632.1:0-1224 GCF_002007445.2 Ailuropoda melanoleuca | reverse complement strand
CTTCTCCTTTTGCCTTCCTCTCCTCTCCTCTCCTCTCCCCTCTTCTCCCATCTCTCTTCCTCCTCTGTCCTCTGCCTTTCTTTCTTTCTCAACGTCTGCAGGTCACTCAGTCTTCCCTTTCTCCCTTCTTTCTTCCCTCACGTCTCCTTTTATCCACTAACTGACTCATGGAATTAAGGAGTACTCCATAGCTTTATATATTCTATTATTTGTATTTAAAGATGAGACAACTCGAACCAGTCGTAATTCTCTCATAAAAATATCAACTATGTTAAATTGCTTTTTTATTTGTATATAAACAATATTACTTTTTCTGTGCATCAGTGACCTTTAATAAAGAAAAGCTCGCCCCCAGCCCCCTGCCACAGACACACACAATTTCTACAATTCTAGGAGGGTGGAGGGAGGGAAACCAGCAGGGAGATACGTCTGATTAGCATCAAGGGGAGTCCTCCGGACGCCAGCAACAGGGAAGGTTTAGGATTGTAGGATGTTGAAGGTGGATCCTCTACTCCGCATTCCTTGCTTTGTTTCGAGGCTCTCCCCCCCTCCCCCAAACTCTCTGGAGAAGGCAAATAGATCATGTCAGTGCCCCCCAGACAGAAAATGGAGGGCCAGAGAAATTCCTGATTTCTCCAAAGTCACACAGTCAGTTCATGGCAAAACCTTGAGTAGAACCTATTTGTTGAACACAACAAACATCATAGCATGGATGTGTAATGTGAGGATGCTGTAGGAGCGGCAAGAATTCTCACAGCTTAATAAGACCCAGTTGCCACTTAAATGGAATTATGACCTCCAGGGAGAAGATAGATCATTTAACCTACAGTCATTTACCAGGTGGACAAAATCAGATTCAGCCCCAAAGTCTATAGATTACATGTCAAATCCGCATTCACACACAATAGTTCACTCTAATGGAGGGGTGGGGGGTATGGGCCAGACGCAGAAGATGATCTGTTTTCCGTTCAGCACTCAGCACACACCCAGCGCCTCCCTCGCTGACATGTTAGACAGCAGCTCCTGTTTCTGTCCGCCCTTCTGCATCCTCTAAGTACCTCCTGCAAAAGCCATGTGATTCCTCTTCCCTGCTAGGCTTTGACATGCAATTAGCAGGCAGCCTTGCTGACTGGCTTTGAGTTTATTAAGTCCCGAATTCCCAAAGCACTTTGTTCACTTTCGTTTTTGAATGGCACCGATCACTTTCTGTACAATCAAAAAAAA
>NW_023239631.1:0-1224 GCF_002007445.2 Ailuropoda melanoleuca | reverse complement strand
TCTTTCTTTCTTTCTTTCTTTCTTTCTTTCTTTCTTTCTTTCTTTCTCTTTCTTTCTTCTCTACTTTTGCTCACTTCTGGTTTTTTCTGGCACAACTTTTACTTTACTGAATTGGTCAGGTCTATTTTCCTTTCCTGCTGGTCAATTTTTAAGTGCAGCAGCCAGAATAATCATCACCAGCAATTAGATTCGTACTCAGAATTACTTCTGTGAAGGGACATGCTGGAACCCCATAAAGAAATCTCTTTCTGAGAATTACTTAAGTCAGAATTTCATTTTTAAATGACATGTATGATGGAACACATGCAATATACCAATGAAAGGCAATGTCCAAATGGAGTAATAAAATATGTTTGCAGTTAACATCTCCCGTAAAAGGAATCACATTTTCATTACACATTTTTCAAGTCAGTGACCAACTCCCTCCCATTTCTCCTGAAAGTGATATAAAGCTAGTCCATTTTAACGCCACTGGGAAAATACTATACCTAGAGAGAGGAAGGAGAGGAACAGTAGATTTAATATTGATTAGTTTGTGGTACTAGGCAGCAAGATGTAACACATGCCCTGTGCCTCTCAACTCCTAGGTCTGAGCAGAAGATTGTAGAGTAAGGAATGGGGTATCAGCAACAGGAGTCCACTAATATTTGCTGCTTCTTCCTTCCCACCCCCCCCTTTTTTTGTCTCTGCTTGATAATTAAGCCTAACTTAATGGATAGGATTTTCAGAAAATATATGGTCTAAAACAGAGCTTGGTAACTTTTTCTGTGGGGGGCCAGGGAGTAGAGGCTTAAGGCCTTTGCAGACCAAAGGCACTCTGTTTCAACCGCTCAACCTTGCAGTCGTACAACAAAAGCAGCTGCAGATGAGTGCACATGACTGTGTTCCAATAAAACTTTATTTAGAGCTGTAATTTTACATAATTATCACATGTCAGAATTAATACTCTTATTTTTTTCCTATCCTTTGAAAAATGTAAAAACTTTTCTTAGCTTGCTGAGCCTACAGAAACACAATGGACCACTGTGGGAAAGTTTGCCAATTCCTGGTCTAGAACTTCTTATATATTAAGAGTATTCTTCCCATTAGACCCATCGTAATTGAAGTTATTTTGTCTTTTTTTTCCTTCCACTTTTCCCTACATTGGTTACTTTTTTCCCACAGCTTCCTTCCTGCTTTGACTTACCAGCACATCACTTCTCCTCTAGATTTACTTGTTTTTTT
>NW_023239630.1:0-1224 GCF_002007445.2 Ailuropoda melanoleuca | reverse complement strand
GAAGTTTCTGCGTGAATTTTTAGGTAGAACCCCAGTCTATTTAGCGGACAGAAGGGAGGATGATCAGAGTCAAGAGTGGGGTCTCAGTTTCTGCCCTTGAGGACTTCAGAGGAACAGGGTCTTGGAACTCCCTTCCAAGATCCACGATTCTGAGATGTGAATGATGAGACAAAACCTCAGGCTCTTGTCCACTCGCGCCATATTTGATATATCTCGCACTTACAAAGTGTGTTGTCTCTTCTCTGAGGACCTTCACAAACACCCTCTTTGCTCTCAGGGTGAATCATTCCAAAATCACACTCAAGGATTTATGAGGCCCTAAAGAATGTCTATTTCCTAAGATAGAATTTTCAGGAACCAGGGAGATCTGATTTCAGTTAAGTGCAAACTGGAGCATCCCCAGTCCTTTCGCGCATTGGTTTCAGCTCCTGGGGCAATCTCTCCCAAGTGGGCGCCTCTTTCCTGTCTTGTCGGTTCGATCCTGGGACCTAGAATAATCTCCAATTATTTGAGCACTTACTACATGCTGGGCCTAGTGCTCAGAATTTGTGACGCATCATTTCCCTTAATCCTGACTGCAACGCTTGAGGGAAAAGCTACAGATCCACGGTCCCTTAGCCAAAACCCTGGGGCCAGACTGTTTCAGAATTGAGAGAGTTCCAGAGCTTAGTAATTAAGCTGCTTATGCCACGCATTGCATAACATCCCTGTGGTCTGGGGCCGCGCCTGCAATCAAATACATTAATATTTCTATAGTGAAACCTATGAATATTCACACTGAGTGAAATAAGGAATGGTTATAAATAGGCTCACACCCGTTCGGATTGAGTCTGGCTGCCAAATGAGTTTGCCCCGAACTTAGGAATAAAGTTTTGGTTTTCAGGTCACAGTCCTGCACTAGGATCTTTATTTTACAGAGAAATGAGGCTCTGAGAGGCTACATGACTTGCTCCCTGGGGTAACATAGCTGGTGAATACTGGAGATAGAATTGGAGCCAGAAGTCTGCCTTTAGCACCCATGTCTACAGCCACTGTGCAACACGGGGAAGGAGCACAGATTTCTGGGGGAACAGCTGAATGTTCAAATCCCTGCTCTGCCACTCAGGAGCTGTGGGCTCTGGGGAAATCACTATTGACCCTGAGCTTCTCTGAGGTCATTAGGGCTGTTTTCAACTATCCCAGCTTTCACCCTCCAGGAACAGGACCAGCTTTACCCTCCCCTAC
>NW_023239629.1:0-1224 GCF_002007445.2 Ailuropoda melanoleuca | reverse complement strand
CTTGTGCTCCCTCTCTCGCTGGCTGTCTCTATCTCTCTGTCGAATAAATAAATAAAATCTTTAAAAAAAAATATATGAAGCTGAATTTTATCATTCCTAAGAAACTCATGGTCCTAATGAGATTCCTAGATCTTCCTGCCGTAGGTTTATATGAAGTGACAGGTCCACCATAAGTGGTAAAACTGCACCTGTGCATAGCACCTGCTGCGTTTACTGTCCTTAACACTTTTTAACTTCCCATGTCTAGTTTGTTTTCCTGGGGTCTTCTGTGTGGGGTTCCAGATCCCTTCTCCCTAATTTTACCACAGTCTCTGAAAACTCAGGAGGATGGGAAACTCAGTTAAATTTTTCTAAGTTGTAAGTATATACTAGAAAATAATCTTTTTCCTTTTTCCTTTTCGAAGATTTAGTGTCCCTTACAGATCTTCTGGTTCTGTTTACCCAACTTATCTATTACTCACCAAGTTGTCCAAAGATGACATCGGCTGCACATTTAGGTAATTCTGCTTCTATTTTAAATAGTATAATAGAAAACCTCTAAAAATACTTAGTATTCTATTGTCTAGACGTTTTGAGTGACTGACCTAGTTTGGTAAAGAGATTTCATAAGATGCAGTATTATTCATAACAACATTGGTCCTGGAAGTAAACCATGAAATTTAATTTTGTTCATTGATGTTTTAAGATGTTCCTAATTTACTACCTTTTTATGTAGAATCAATTTGGCTGAGAATTTTAATGTTGTTCTTAAGCTCAAGATGTTCTTAAGAAATGCTATTAAGGGAAGTTTGATTGATAGGTACTAACGTGTTCTTTCATGCTGTTTTCTATGCTTTATACTTGCCTGATGTTTTGACCAGCCTGCTTGTTTTAGCTCACATCTAGAACTTCAGATCTTCTCTTATTAAAGAATAGAGCAAAAACAAAAACAAACTTCATGTTCTTCAGTATAATAACTTTCAGTCTTTAGCTGTTGACTGGTTTATAAAAAAGTGGTTTAAAAATATTAACATTTAAAAGATGACTTACGCTTTTTCCTTTGAATATCAATGAAAGCTTACAAAGTAGAACTCTTTAATAAAAAAACACTCCCATCAGGGCGCTGGGGTGGCGCAGTTGTTAAGTGTCTGCCTTCCGCTCAGGGCATGATCCCAGCGTTCTGGGATAGAGCCTCACATCAGGCTCCTATGCTGGGAGCCTGCTTCTTCCTCTCCCACTCCCCCT
>NW_023239628.1:0-1224 GCF_002007445.2 Ailuropoda melanoleuca | reverse complement strand
ACTTGCCGAGCATTCACATGTGGGCTGGGATTTCGCTTGTTGTTTGGCCAAAGTACCTACATTTGAACATCATGCTTTGCTCTACCAAGAATGCCCCCCAAGATTTTTCTCTCGGTGGGTGCTGGGGAGGACTGGAAACCATACATGTCCAGCACTGAGAGTGGTCCCTAGCGTATAATTAGTGCTTGACAAGTAGAAGCTTTGTTGATTTTGTTGCAACCCTTCCTCTAACACCCAAATCCCATGGTTTCCTACCTCCTTCAGCAGTTCGGCAATGATCTGCCCTTTATTACATCCTACTCGCCAGCCATAGAACTTAGCAGGTAACTTCTCAGGTGCCCAGTTTGGCCCAGGCGGCCGGGGGGGGCTTATTCTATGCTGGGCTCCACAGCGCTCAGTTCCATTCAACGAACTCCCACGGGGCACCAGCCACACCTCCGGCACCACGGCAACCAGGACCCAGAGCACAGAGCTTCAACCCCTTCTGATCTTCCGGGCTTATCTTTTCAACCCAGGTCAGCATGGGAGGAGGGAGAACCCAATCCTGAAAACACTGGCCATAGCACACTCTCCCTGGGAACAACTCACTTCAGGGCTAGAGGGACAAGCTCTGGTCTGGGAGCCAGAACACGTGGACTCAAATCCCCAGGAGAAAGGACAGGATCATAGGAAACCAAGGGCTTTCGGGTCAGACAGACATGGGTTAAAATCCAAATCTGCTTACTGACCATATTGTTTTTGTAAGTCCCTCGACCTCCGTGAGCCTGTTTCTTCATAGTAAAATGGGAGCCGTCATAATGCCCGCTTTTCAGGGCTCCTAAAGGGTTACAGGTAACACATACGTATAAGTACTCAGTAAACGGCGCTGTTATTACTCCTTTTATTACTGGTGATGTAATCTCGAGTAAGTCACTTAATCTCCTGGAGCTCTGGTTTCTCATCTATAAAACAAGGATAATAATTCTTAATTTTTAAAGAAAAGTTTGGAGGAATCTAAATGAAATATGTACGTTAAAAGCCACAGATATCAGAGGGTGGGTGGTCGCACCACGTTGTGAATGAACTTAATGCCACCTAATTATACACTTGAAAATGGTTAAAATGGGGGCGCCTGGGAGGACAGTCATTAAGCGTCTGCCTTCGGCTCAGGGGGTCATCCCAGCGTTCTGGGATCGAGCCCCACATCAGGCTCCTCCGCTGGGAGCCTGCTTCTTCCTCTCCCAC
>NW_023239626.1:345-2029 GCF_002007445.2 Ailuropoda melanoleuca | reverse complement strand
CATTGCAAATAGGGTTTACCAGTCTGTGCATTGACTTTCCACTTTCTTAGAAGTGATTTTTAACAAAGGCAATCTAAGCAAAGAGGATTAAGGGATACAAACTTCCAGTTAGAAAATAAATAGGTCACGGGGATGAAAAGTACAGCATAGGGAATATAGTCAATAATATTATAATAACTTCATATGACGAAAGATGCTGACTACACTTATTATGGTGAGTGTTTCATAATATATATAATTGTCAAATCACCATATTGTACACCTGAAACTAATATAATATTGTATACCAAATATACTTAAGAAACCCCAGTATATACTTTCATGTTCATAGGAAGCCAGCTTTAAAGTTTTGTTTTCTTTAAGAACTTTAAAAATGTTTTCTCTCGATAACTTCTATTGCTTTTGATAAGTCAGATATCATTCTTAAGGATGTTTCCCAGAACACAATGTATCACTTTTCTCTGGGTATTACAAGATTCTTTTTCCACTTAATAGATACTCTGAATATGGATTTGCCCTTCTGCAATGCTTCTGCCAAAGCCACGCCACGGTGGTGGACTTGCAGAATTTTTTTTTTTTAAAGTAACCTCCATGCCCAGCCTGGAGCCCGATGCAGGGCTTGAACTCACAACCCTGAGATCAAGACCTGAGTGGAGATCAAGAGTCAGATGCTTGGGGTGCCTGGGTGGCACAGCTGTTAAGCATCTGCCTTCGGCTCAGGGCGTGATCCCGGCGTTCTGGGATCGAGTCCCACGTCAGGCTCCTCTGCTATGAGCCTGCTTCTTCCTCTCCCACCCCCCTGCTTGTGTTCCCTCTCTCGCTGGCTGTCTCTATCTCTGTCGAATAAATAAATAAATAAAAATCTTAAAAAAAAAAAAAAGAGTCATATGCTTAACTGACTGAGTCACCCAGGTGTCCTGACCTGCAGAATTCTTTATGCAACTTTGTGGAATTCTACATAACACTGCTGCCGATAAGGGGCTCGTGTTATAGAAAGTATAACATGGAGTGGTTGCTGTGTGTAAAAAGGTTATGGACGGGTGATGGAAAAGGTGGTGACAAATACCAGCTACAGTCAGGTGAACATTTACAGAAACAGACTATAGCAGTTGTAAAAATTTATTTTTTTGTTTTGATATGCATATATTTATATATTAACCATTTTTACTCCTCTTTTCCCCATTTGCCTACACGTAGTCGCATAAAATGTGCTAACATAAATTAATCTTATATCTCATAGTATCTCAGCAGTTAAGTCAGAGGATATCATGAGGAGTGTGTGACTCACTGGAAGAAGAAAAGAATATCACCCCAAAATGAACAAATAAACTTCGTATCTTCTGTGTGGGATAAGGCTATCTTGGTTTTGGTTGAATGAAGAATAATTGCAACATTGTAGCAGAAAGCATGATCTTGCTATTGCCTTCATTGAAAGTTAAGTGTTGTTAAATATGGCTGCCAAGTTGACAAGGAGGGGACTGTGGTAGCTTTGTACTGTCTGAACTTAACTAGCTGGAAATATGTCCCCCAGAGTTTGCTTCCTCCTATTGTTCTGGGATAGGGTTAGCCACAAAAGACATCTGAGCAAGACCTGGAAGGTAGTTGTGATGCGGCAGCCATATTTTTCACATTCTGCAGGTTGCTGCGGGGCTCCAGGCACCGTGACAACTCCCAGAAGCTGCTG
>NW_023239626.1:0-194 GCF_002007445.2 Ailuropoda melanoleuca | reverse complement strand
TAGCAGAAAGCATGATCTTGCTATTGCCTTCATTGAAAGTTAAGTGTTGTTAAATATGGCTGCCAAGTTGACAAGGAGGGGACTGTGGTAGCTTTGTACTGTCTGAACTTAACTAGCTGGAAATATGTCCCCCAGAGTTTGCTTCCTCCTATTGTTCTGGGATAGGGTTAGCCACAAAAGACATCTGAGCAAGA
>NW_023239625.1:178-556 GCF_002007445.2 Ailuropoda melanoleuca | reverse complement strand
CTCTCTTCAAACCTGCACCCACCTGCTTTTGCTGCCTCGGCCTCCCGTGGGCCTTGTCCTGTATTTCCTGCGCACAGCAGCCCCCGCCAGACGTCACTCCTGATTCCCACAGCTGCCGGGACCCAGGGCTGACCTGCCGCCGGGGGCACTGCGGGGAGGAGGGCCTGTGCTGGCCTTGCAGGGTTGACCTGGCTCCTCGCCCACCCCCAGGTTCCCTCCCCGGGCCCCAGGTCTCTTATTTCTTCATTGGAGTCAATGGTACCATCCCAGCAGGGACCAGGCATCTTGTGTGTGCTTAAGAAATTGTAGCCGGTTTTATTTATTTGATCTGATTTGATGGATTGGGGTGAAATTCACATAACATCCACTCCTCCCTTT
>NW_023239625.1:0-159 GCF_002007445.2 Ailuropoda melanoleuca | reverse complement strand
TTTTTTTAAGACTTTATTTATTTGCTTGAGAGAGAGAGAGAGCACAGAGGGAGAGGGAGAAGCAGGCTCCCCGCTGAGCAGGGAGCTGGATGCGGGACTTGATCCCAGGACCCTGGGATCATGACCTGAGCCGACGGCAGACGCTTAACTGACTGAGCC
>NW_023239624.1:0-1994 GCF_002007445.2 Ailuropoda melanoleuca | reverse complement strand
GATTGCTTAGTTTATTGGCATATAGCTGTTGATAAAAATTTCTAATAATCCTTCCTATTTCAATGGTGTTGGTCATGACTNCATAATTTTATTAATTTCGGTCCTTTCTCTTTTCTTTTGGATAAGTCTTGCCAGTGGTCTATCAATTTTATGTATTCTCTCAGAGAACCAGCTTCTAGTCCTGTTGATCTGCTCTGCTGTACTTCTGGTTTCTAATTCATTGATTTCTGCTANAAGAAATCTATTTCTTCCTGTTTCAGTCTTGGTAGTTTATAGGTTTCCAGGAAGGCCTCCATCTCTTCCAGATTGTTTAGTTTTTTGGCATATAGCTGTTGATAAAAGTTTCTAATAATCCTTGCAATTTCAATGGTGCTGGTCGTGACCTCTCCCTTTTCAGTCATAATTTTAATAATCTCAGTCCTTTCTCTTTGTTTTTGGACAAGTTTTGCCAGTGGTCTATCAATTTTATGGATTCTCTCAAAGAACCAGCTTCTAGTCCTGTTGATCTGCTCTACTGTGGTTCTGGTCTCTAATTCATTGATTTCTGCTCTAATCTTGGTCAACTCCTTCCTTGTCAGTGGGTTAGGCCTGTCCCTCTGTTGCTGTTCCAGTTTCTTGAGGTGAGAATATAGAAACTGCATTTTAGATTTTTCTATTCTTTTGAGTGAGGCTTGGATGGCTATGTATTTCCCCCTTAGGACTGCCTTTGCAGTATCCCATAGGTTTTGGAGTTTTGTGTTTTCATTCTCGTTGGTCTCCATAAATTGTTTAATTTGTTTTTTGATTTCCTGGTTTATCGAGTCATTCTTGAGCAGGATGGTTCTTAGCCTCCAAGTGTTTGAGTTTCTTCCAGGTTTTTCCTTGTGGTTGAGTTCCAATTTCAGAGCGTTGTGGTCTGAGAATATGCATGGGATAATTTCAATCTTTTGGTATCGGTTGAGACCTGTTTTGTGTCCCAGAACATGATCTGTTCTTGAGAATGTTCCATGGGCATTAGAATAGAATGAGTATTCTTTGGTTCTGGGGTGTAGTGTTCTATATGTATCTATGAGGTCTAACTCCTCGAGTATGGCATTCAAAGCCTTTGATTCTTTGCTTAGTTTTTGCCAGGGTGTTCTGTCTATTTCTGATAGTGGGGTGTTGAGGTCCCCTACTATTACTGTGTTCTTATCNTACTATTAATGTATTTTTATCTATATGTCTCTTTATTCTGGTTAAGAGTTGGCTTGTGTATCTTGCTGCTCCCCTGTTGGGGGCATATATATTTATATTGGTCATATTCACTTGTTGAATACTTCCTTTAAGAATAATATAGTGCCCTTCTGCGTCTCTAACTATAGTTCTTAGTTTAAAATCCACTCTATCTGATATGAGAATTGCTACCCCAGCTTTCTTTTGAGGCCCATTTGGGTGAAAGATGGTACTTCATCCCTTTACTCTCAGTCTGAATGCATCTTTGGGTTCAAAATGAATCTCTTGTAGACAGCAAGTGGATGGTCTATGTCTTTTTATCCAATCTGCAACCCTGTGGCGTTTTATGGGAGAGTTTAAGCCATTTAGATTGATAGAGATTATTGACAGATATGATTTTAATGATGCCATTTCTCTTTAAAGTCTTTGTATCGGTTGTGACTTGCTGCTCTGTATCACTCTTGGGGCCTTTTTACCTTTATAGAGCCCCCCTTAATATCTCCTGTAGGGCTGGTTTCGTGGTTACGAAATTGGTTAATGATTGGCGATTTTGGAACGNTGGCGATTCTGGAACGTCTTTATTTCTCCATCAATTCTGAATGACAGCCTTGCTGGATAAAGGATCCTTGGCTGCATGTTTTTCTCTGAAAGAGCTTTAAAAATGCCCCCCCCCCCAACCCTTTCTGTCATTCCAGGTCTGTGTAGACAGGTCTGGCATAATTCTGATACCTCTGCCTTGGTACTTGAGAAATTTCTTTGCCCTGGCCGCTTTCAATACTGTATCCTTGGATCTAATATTTGCA
>NW_023239623.1:0-1224 GCF_002007445.2 Ailuropoda melanoleuca | reverse complement strand
TCCTGCTTGCTGGGGTCCGTCTTTAATGCGTCTTTTTTTTTTTTTTTTTGAAGACTTAGAAAAACATATGACACAGAGCCATTAATTCTGAGTGGTGAAAACATGGCTGCTTGTTATATCATTCTTTGGATTTTTTTCTGTACTTTAAGAATATTCTCTGGATAAAAAGGAGAATGAAGTAATGCACACAAAAGTGGTTTAGAAACTAAAAGCAGTCTACAGAGGGAGGACCGTTTGGCATAAGAAGAGATTTAAAAGGAGCGTTTGTCCAATTCCAAGTCT
Organism: Ailuropoda melanoleuca; assembly: GCF_002007445.2. NCBI lineage: Eukaryota > Metazoa > Chordata > Mammalia > Carnivora > Ursidae > Ailuropoda > Ailuropoda melanoleuca. The sequence continues at coordinate 942 of NW_023239623.1, read as the reverse complement.
GTTAAAAGGATCTAAAGAGGAATCTTCCAAATCCACCACTTAACAATGAAAAAGTTCTTTCAGCAGGTCTCAAATCCAAAGTTAAGAAGTATGAATCTCTAGGTCAAGAGGCTTGACACAAGGGGAAAAATAATTACATGGAAGAGATATAATTATGATTTTATGCAATTTGGACTCAATTAAGGATTTCTAAATCTTCACATCACACACACACATGCACATGCAAATACTATAAACTATGCAACCAGAAGACTTAGCTGAGAAACACAGAGAAGGCTGGCAAATGTTTTAAACAGTGCTAAATTTAGAAAAATGTTGACATTAGCTAAACTTTTCCAAGTCAGCTGTATTCATGTCATTACTCAAATTTGAATATTTTATTGTGGAAAGCTTTGTATATCCCGGACAGCTTCCTAGACAGGGTAAGAAAAGGCACATCTCATGTCAGATGAAAGTCGCCCCTGACCCTGTGATCACAGAGCTACCTGTCACTTGTCCCCTTGGGACGCAGCCCTGCTCCTCGCGCATTGCCACTGGCCAGCCTATTCCATGCACTACCTCCAGTTGTCACCTAAATTCATGATTTCTGGGGACCTTTCCTCTATGATCCTGGCAATGTGCGAAAGCCTCTAACATGGGCACACAGGTCCAAGATCACCCAGGCTTTGTCATGAAAGGAGGCACGAGATGGTCCATATCGGCAAGAAGGCTCACAGTGGGCATCACTGTACGGAACATGTTTGCTTCCATCCTCTTCTCAAACATAGGAAGCTGTTAGCTCTCAGTGACCCCTCCCTTCTGGAATCTGATGTGTCCAAAAATTCAAGAAAGACATTCCCTCGTTTGTTTCCTGAATTCTGCCTGGTCACAAGCTCCCATCTTCAGTGTGTGTGGTCGATCTCCCGGTCTCTCACCACACGAGCTCAATAACAGGACGGATAA
>NW_023239622.1:0-1224 GCF_002007445.2 Ailuropoda melanoleuca | reverse complement strand
CCAATCATTTGGATAACCAAAGGAGTGAGGAATCATATTTCTTTCACATTCATGCCTAAGAAACTATTTTCATAAGCTGTGCAGTTTGATACTTATGAAAACAAGTGTCTAGTTTTAAGGGACAAAAGTCAGTTTAGGGAAATTTGTTCATGAGCCCCTGACTGCAGTTGAGGTGTGGCAATGACAAATATCACTGTCCCTATTTTACAGATGGAGATCTGGATGCCTGGGGAATGAAGCAATTTGCACATTGCCTCGGAAGTCACCCTTACTGAGCTGCTACGGTGCCTCATTGTGTCTAGCTTGTGTCAGATCCCAATAGTGTTTTAGATAGAAGATAAGAGACAAGATACCACTTCCCAGATCATAAAATGGCTTCACTGCCAAGAGGTCTTCCTGCCAGGGAGACATGTTACGTTTGCAGAAATCGGTTTGGAAATGCAGTGTCAAATTTCATTAGCACAAACTCCCCATACCTTTAGGTTAATTTATCACAATCCGTATTAGCTAGAATAGAGCTTAAGGTTTTCCTTGCAGTGAAAGATTCACCTTGTCGAAACTCAATACTTTGAAAAACACTGAAGACAATGGCATCCCTAGTGCATTTGAATTTGACACCCTTAGTAGATCACTTTCTAAACAGGTGCTTCTCTACACAACAGTTTAGAAAATTAGCAAATCATATCACTGATGAATCATTTCATTTCCTTGGTTCATTTTCTTAGTTTTAAAAGAAAAGTTAACAATTGTAAAGGAAGACTCACTCTTGATTTTAAAGACAATGTTCAAATCCAGTAACATCTTCTCTGAATGTTTTCTGCTTGTACTAAAATTTGCACTTACTAAACAAAAATCTTATACCTCACTTGAAATGACTTCACAGTATCAATATTTAAACACAAATGAAAAGACCTCCAGATGGTCACAAAGAATGACAAAACTGAAGTAATGCAATTCGTTTTCTTAGTTTTTACATCACCATGTTTTCTGCTGTTTCATATGTATTGCTTCAATGCAGGATATGCAGAACAGAGAATATAGAAACTGAGTCCAAAGTAAGCTGTATGATTCCGAGTTGCTACTCCAGTCCCGCCCGTGTCATGGGGTAACTGTATACTTGGGAATTCCCCAAATGTAACTTCCATGTAGACCATGACATTTGTTAAAAAGAGAGTAATAAAAATGGGCTAATTTGTAGCATGTATATATATATATATATATATA
>NW_023239621.1:0-1224 GCF_002007445.2 Ailuropoda melanoleuca | reverse complement strand
TGCGGTTTTGCAGAGGCCTGGAAGCCCTGACCTTCCCTACTGGACATCTTCCCCACTGGACATCTTCCCCATCTTCCCTCAGCAGCAACAGCTCAGGAAGAGCACAGGACTCCACCGGTTATTTGGTTCAAGCTCCATGTTTGGTAGACAACATGTGTGAAGTCCAAATGTTTGTTTTGAGTGATTTGTTTCATGTCTAGTTCCCTGGGTGGATCATTTATTGGGAAGTGATCTCAGGAACAAAACATAAAGCAGAGGGACAAAAGCAGGTCTGGGCAGAGGTGGAAGTCGAGTCATAATACAGTCACAACGAAGACCTTTGCTGATCCCACTGGAAGTGCTGGAGCTGGTGTGGCTTTTTGGAGTTGTCCTGTGTTGGGCTGAGGGGGCCAGGCCTTTATAGCCCCTACATCACTCAATCATTGCATACTGTGGCTCCCGAGAAGGGGGCAGGACTGTGGGTGAGGTGGCTTCCTTCAGCTGCGGGCAAAGTCACTTGGTATCAGAATATGACCAGAGAGTTGTGAAGAGGATCTGGTTATTATGTAAGTCACTCATGAATTGTTGCTTCTGGTGATCTGACTGGCTGAACAGGGCTTTCCTCCTTATGTGTCTCTTAGAAACTGCACTCTTTGCCAGAAAGGATAGTCTTTTAAATATGCCTGTTTGTTTTTGCCCTACGTAAATATTCTCCACTGAGCAAATTTTACACTCTCCTGAACAGTTATCTAATGGAATTTCCTTTCTTTTGAAGCTTCAGTTAGGTCCTTCTAATTATTCCTCCATCTTCAGAGTAAATTCATGCCATGACTTGTCCTCCATAAACTCAACTTGTCAAGTAGCGAGAAAAGCGTGAGACCAGAAAACAAAAAGCAGGCATCCTAAGGTCTAGTCCCTGCTCTGCCACAGCTAGATGTTTTGCCCTTCACAGGCCAGTTCGTTTTCCTGAGCTATACTTTCCTCACCCAGATAGGAAGTATACCAAGTAATCTGTGTGCCCTGTGCATTGTGAATGCATGAGATTCTGTGGCCTATTCTGATACCATCGAGCAATGCAACCGTTGGTCATCTTTAAGCAAGATTCACATAGAAGTGATTCACCACATGTAGGAAGTTACATATTGTGGTAAATTAAACAGGGGAGAGAAGATAAATTCCATGGAAAAACTCATCACTGAGGTCAAAGTGGAAGCTACAAATGAAGAGTGGATCTATAGGAAAATA
>NW_023239620.1:0-1224 GCF_002007445.2 Ailuropoda melanoleuca | reverse complement strand
TAGAGGGACTGCAGGAAATAGAGGGAACACTAAAAAGTAATCATAATAAATAAATAAACAAATAAATAAATAAATAAAACTGTTGATATTCTTAGGGAGATGAGACAATCTTACATTTATAAAAATGGAATGCAATTCTATGGAAAGGATACTAACTAAACAAAATAATAATATTTGGAAATTAAAAATACATTAGCCTAAGTGAAAGAGTCCAAAGAAGATTCCCACGAGGCCTGGGAAATCTCCCAGGAAGAAGATAAAGAAAAGACATAAAATAAGAAAGAAAATATTAACTTAATAGGGTACGATTGGATGTTTAACCGCTGACAGGGGATAGAAGTCACAAAGAAGGAAGCTAAGAGAAAATGGAGGGTAAGAAATGATCAGTGACATAATATAATAAAAACATCAGGAACTAAGTAAGGTACACATATCTCTGAATTTAAAGGACCCAGTGAATGTCTAGCTTGGTGAATTCATAAAGATATATGTCAGAAGAAGACCTCAAAATCCTGAGTACAAGACTGGCTGCATAATTTGTGGGGTCTACTGCAAAATGAAAATGAGGGTCCCTTGTTCAAAAAGCAGAGAAAAAAGTGTCATTAAAAGTACCAAAATATCAACATTTTCCTTCATTCCACAGTATCTCTCTCCCAACCTGTCATGATGTTTTCCATTTATTATTTAACGTGCACTTCCTTGAGCACGGTGATACTGGCAGTGTGCGTTCAGACCCTCACACTGGGGGCTTTCAGAGCTGGGGGCTTTCAGAGCTCTCTGCTTCCAGCTACTAAGGATGTGCTATGCTCTAGCCAGGGATGAACAAGTCAAGCCAGGCAACTTCCTATCCCTTGGAACTGCCACGCCAACCCAGGAAAAGGGCAACTCCCAAGTATTGCAACTTTGTTGGGATGTGTTTGGTACCCAGATACCTAGTATTTATGCCCCTGTGCCTGAAACAGGCCCTGCTAGAGGTGGACAGCAGCACCTATCACTGGTAAGGCCTGGTGTGAGAGGGGCCAGGAGAGTGGATAGCTGAGAAACTGTCCCAGGAAAGCAGGAAAGCAAGGGAGATGGCAGGAGATCTCAGCCATGTATGAGCACCCAACACATGTTCTATTGTCCCATCACACTTGAGTTATAAAACACCATTTTTTGGACAGCTACATGCAAAAGAATGAAACTTGACCACTCTCTCACACCATACACAAAAATAAACTCCAA
>NW_023239619.1:0-1224 GCF_002007445.2 Ailuropoda melanoleuca | reverse complement strand
TTCCCACTCCCTGTTCTCCCAGCCCTCAGCGTCCGCGTTCTGCTTTCCGTCGCTGTGCATGTGAGGACTCTCGGTGCCTCATGTGAGGGCAATCGCACACTATTTGTCCTTGTGTGTCTGGCTTATTTCGCATTGCATCGTGTTTGAAGGTTCATCCATGTCGTACGTAGCCTGTGTCGAAATTTCTTTTTAAGGCTGAATGCTATTCTTCTGCGTGTACGTCCTCTATTTTCTTTATCCACCCATCTGCCAGTCTGTATTTGGGTGGCATCCTGCTTAAGGCTATTGTGACTAATGTTGCTGTGGACCCTGGCATACAAATATCTGTTGGAGTCTCGGCTTTCCGCACCTTGGGGATACTCCCAGAGGCGGAATGGTGGGACCAGGAGGTGTTCCATGTGGAAGTTCTTGGGGAGCTGCTATACTGCCCTTGGTAGCTGCTGTTCCACCTTACGTTCCCACCAGTAACACACGAGGGTTCCGGCTTCTCTACATCCTTGCTAACACTTATTTTCTGGTTTTGTTTTGGTGTTGGTGTTTTTATGTCACTGCTATCCCGATGGGTGTGAAGTGGTGGTATCTCATGGGGAAGCGTGGCTTTTTGATAGTTGGGTTTTGACTTGACTCTAACATACTTTTTCTGAAGGCTCCAGAACAGAGCAAAGTAAATAGACAGTGTCGGGGACCCAGCAAAGCTTACTATAATAGAGCAGTCAATGTGGGATTCCAAGGATACACTCGATATGCCTAGAATTTCTTGAAGTCCAGACCAAGGAAAGCAAGGGTAGAAAGAGGTGGGAGTTAAACTGATGGCACTTCTGGGGTGGAGACCTCAACCCACCGTGGGAGTGACCTCACTTTGTGGCTGCAGCAGGACGTCCGCGTTGGGATATAGGACAAAGAGCGTGACATCCTGTGGTGGGGGAGAGGAGTAGAGCCCTGTTTTATTATATTACGTAACTCCTTTGCCCTGATTCCTCAGTTACCAGTGAGTCTTTGGATCTTAAAGTTTGTTTCCCAGATCATGTGAAGCATGTCCTCTGGTCTGCTTGGCCATTTTATTCCTTTTTGTAATCCACCAAATTGATGCCATGGTTATAAATCATTCTCCTACGCTTGGTCAGTGTGACTCAGTTCATTACCTTTATTGCCCTTGGAGGACTGTGAAAACCCAGCTTCCTAAATCTTCAGAGCTGGGGCTGAGCTGCAGTTGCTGGGCACATC
>NW_023239618.1:0-1223 GCF_002007445.2 Ailuropoda melanoleuca | reverse complement strand
GGTTTTCTCTGTATAATGGGTCTTCACAGAAGGTTTGATTGCAGGACAGGGGGCCAGTCCTAGAGAGTTTGGACCTGTAACTAGATGTACTCACCAGAGAAGTTGAAGTCCAGCCAGACAGGAAAAGTCAGTTATTGTGAGAGAAACTGACAAGTAACCGGTCAGTCTGAGGTGCTACGGTAATAGCTGGTGTACAGGGCAAAACCCAGGAATCTACAGGGAAGTAATTTATTAAGATGTGGTAAGCAGACAGGCCAATTACTTGTCAACAGATGCAAGGAAACAGGCTAGCCCTAAGGCATGGAATTTGAGGTTCAGAATCAGGTCTCAAGTGGCAAGGATGGGGGCATGAGAAAATCAGAATCTCAATCCTGAAGAATCCCTTGCTGTGCTGGGTTGCTTATCAAGGTCAGGACAAATTACAGAGTTCAGATAGGAGACAATCATTGGGTGAGGACTTGATCCCTGGGAGGAATCAAGTTACTAGAACTAAAACATAAAGTAGAACTACAGGGGCAGCTAGATCAACTGACTATTGATCACAGTCATGACTTCCCTCTCCAGCAAAGCTTGAAATCTTTCTAAAATTGAGACAGGGCCTGTATGTTGGCCTTAGTGACTATAGGCAGAAGATTACATGAGACGTTTTCCAAGTCTTCTGATCATAATAAACCAGAACGATTAGGGTAAGTTTTCACTTTAGGACTGATACTTAAGGCAATAGACCCATCATTCACTTTGGTTTAGGTTGAAGTGGTTGAGCAATCATTTTCACTATTAGCAACATATACATGATAGAAGGAAAACATGGATAGAAAGGCTACAGCTCAACAAACTAAATTGGAAGAATTGTAAAGAGGAGAGGTACAAGAAGGTCCAAAAGGTTACAAAGAAACACCCTTCAAAAATTATGCTCCGGACTCATAATGCACTAATGATTCGATGAGCCTGGTAGTTTGCTGCTTTAAGAAAAACATTTGTCAACTTTGTACTGAAGAACTTACTTGGCTGGGGGAAGGGAGATTTTACTTTTACTTCTGATTATTCACTGTCTAGATATGAGAATTATCTGGGCCTTTAGTTGCTTCCTGAACAATAAATAGAAGAAATGAGATCTCTTAGAAATACCTAATTAAGCAGTTTTCTATTTAAGGAAAATTTTTGTAATAATACACACTTGCTAATAGTACAGAACTTGGAAAATGTTAGGTTAGCTAAAAAAA
>NW_023239617.1:0-1223 GCF_002007445.2 Ailuropoda melanoleuca | reverse complement strand
GGGGGGAGGGCCGAGGCACGAGGCCACGGCATTCCTGCCATTTCCTGCCTTAGCCGAGGGAGAGACAGGCCCAGTTGTCTCTGATGGAACAACTTGCCCGGACGTGACCCCTCGAGAAGGAGCCGCGAGGAAGCCAGATGCTCTCATGCCAACACTCAAGGCTTGACGCAAGCTGGTGGTCAGAAGCCACTGGCGCAAGGAGCGCGTGGCCGCGGGGTGGGGGGGCCACCCAGCTGCGGCTGCGGTGGGTGACAAGGGACCAGGCCGACCTGGGGGTGGGCCAGCGGAGGACAGAGCAGCTGAGTGGAGGCAGGGGTGAGTCAGGCCCTGGAGCCCCGTGTGCCGCGCTCCCCCATGCAGCCGCACTCAGCCCCACCTGCAGCCAGGACACTGCCCTTCCTGGGTCAGAGCCCACCCCGGAGAGTCCTGCGGTCCCGGGAGTGGGGGTCCTGGGAGGCAAACACACCAGTGACCTCAGACTCGCTTGCAAAGCACAGAGTTCTCATTGTCTCCACAACTACGCCCTGTGGCCCACAGCACGGCCACGCAGGACGTGTTTAAATGGCCTTTGCTAACACAGGGCGACGTCTTCAGATCTCGCGTTTGCTTCGGAGTCTGTCCAGTATCTGCAGTGGGTCCTGTGACTTTTGCTCAGCTGACGTCTTCCCCACTAAATGTTTCCCTGGGGGACTGCGGCATCCCGAGCCAGTGCGCCCGGCTCTCCCTCTGCGCAGCCAACTTGGGGAGAACCTCAGGGCCCGCGCTGGTGCTGGGCCTGGTCTATCGGAAGCTCAGAGCCTTCAAGGGCGGGGTCTGTGGGGACCGTCACGGCAGGACGTCTGGCCCCCTGACCCCACCTGCCAGGAGTGCCCATGCCCTCCCTTCATCGCTGCCACCCCCAGGGGCACCCGTGCTGCCCTGTGGAGAGCTCGACCTTCTAGAATTTAACATCTGCCCTGTGCTGTCCCTGCGTTTTCAAACATGGTGACCCATGTCACCTGGGCCACTCTGTCCCTCCTTCAACAGGGAGCACGGTGCTGCTGCTGACCCCTGAGCTGAACCCTGCATTTGTAAGTCCAGGATGGCCTATGTTTCCTGTGGACTATGGTGCCCCCAGGAACCTGGACGGTGGAGGGCACCTGTGTGTGTCCCCTGCCCCTGGTCTGCACACACATGCTCACGGACCCACACTGCTCACGTGCACACACACACATGTGCTCACA
>NW_023239616.1:0-1223 GCF_002007445.2 Ailuropoda melanoleuca | reverse complement strand
AAACATTTGACAAAGTACAACATCCATTCATGATAAAAACCCTCGACAAAGTAGGTTTAGAGGGAACATACCTCAACATAATAAAGGCCATATATGAAGAACCCACAGCAAACATCATCCTCAATGAGGAAAAACTGAGAGCCTCTCTCTAAGGTCAGGAACAAGGTAAGGATGTCCGCTCTCACCACTTCTACTCAACATAGCACTGGAAATCCTAGCCACAGCTATCAGACAACAAAAAGAAAGAAAAGGCATCCAAATCAGTAAGGAAGAAGTAAAACTTTCACTATTTGCAGATGACATGACACTATACGCAGAAAACCAAAGACTCCACCGAAAAACTGCTAGACTGATAAACTCAGTAGTCACAGGATACAAAACCCATCTACAGAAATCTGCTGTGTTTCTACACACCAATCATGAAGCAGCAGAAAGAGAAATTAAGAAAACAATCCCATTTACAGTTGCACCCAAAATAATACGATACCCAGGAATAAACCTAACCAAAGAAGTGAAAGACCTGTACTCTGAAAACTATAAAACACTGATGAAAGAAACTGAAGACGACACAAAGAAATGGAAAGACATTCTGTGCTCACGGATTGGAAGAACAAATATTGTTAAATGTCTACACTATCCAAAGCAATCTACACATTTAATGCAATCCCTCTCAAAATACCAACAGTGTCATTTCACAGAGCTAGAACAAACTATCCCAATATCTGTATGGAGCCACAGAAAACCACAAACAGCCAAAGCAATCCTGAAAAAGAAAAGCAAAGTTGGAGACATCAAAATTCCAGACTTCGAGTTATATTACAAAGCTGTAGTAATCAAACCAGTATGGTAATGGCACAAACACAGACACATAGATCAAGGGAACAGAATACAAAATCCAGAAATACACCCACAATCATATGGCCAGTTAATCTTTGACAAAGCCGAAAGAAGGTCCAATGGGAAAGAGAGTCTTTTCAACAAATGGTATTGAGAAAACTGGAGAGCCACATGCAAAGAATGAAACCGGACCACTTTCCTACACCATACACAAAAACAAATTCAAAATGGATTAAAGACCTAAATGTGAGATCTGAAACCATAAAGGTCCTTGAAGACAGCGCAGGCAGTAATTTCTCGGACGTTGGCTATAGCAACTTTTTTCTAGATATGCCTCCTGAGGCAAGGGAAATAAAAGCAAAAATAAACTACTGGGAGTACGTCAA
>NW_023239615.1:0-2450 GCF_002007445.2 Ailuropoda melanoleuca | reverse complement strand
AGTCGAGCTGGATAGGTACCAGACCAGCCTGAACATCCATGGAATCAGCCTGAGACGCAGGAAGATACATCCGGATCTCTACAAATGAACATCTCAGTGCTGAGTATTGAGGTACGAAGCGGGGAGCCGTGAATCCGCGCACAGATATCAGAAGACAAATGGAAGGGGGAGAGAGCCGCCGCATTCAGGTGCTGGGAAGCGGTAGCCACCTGCACGGGGAGCAGCCGGACTCGCGGACCGGCACCTGCGAGAAAACAGACTGGGACCATGAGCGGGGAGCACGTGCCACCAGACTTCTCATGGAACTTGGAACTCTGGTGTGCTCACTGGATCCAGACTGAGACCGGGAGCTCTGGGAGCGCGCGGGGACCGCTGGCAGCTGGCGGTGTTAGAAACACAAAGGACAGAGGCACACCAGAACTGGAAGTGAGGGCTGGGACGCTGGGTATGAAGTGCACATCCCGGGATGCTCCAGGGTTGAGCAGCACCTACAGTAACAGAGTTAAAAGTGGCCAGAATATCAGTGGAGAACGGTCTGCGATCCCCCTGTTCTGAGACAGAGGCTGAGATTCGGCTGCTGCTGCTCTGACTCTCAGAAGAGACACAGCAAACTGCCAGGGAAAGCCACCAGAGAACAAAAGCCTGGAAATAACAGCTCACAGTGTGCCCATCACCACTCCCCCTCGCAGGGGACACGGAGACTCTACCCAAACAGGGTTGCCTGAGTATCAGTGCGGCAGGCCCCTCCCCCAGAAGGCAGCCTGAAAAATCAAGAAGCCCACAGCCCGGGTTGCCTGGGTGGCACAGTCATTAAGCGCCTGTCTTCTGCTCAGGGCATGATCCCGCCGTTCTGGAAAGGAGTCCCTCATCGGGCTCCTTCGCTGGGAGCCTGCCTCTTCCTCTCCCACTACCCTGCTTGTGTTCCCTCTCTCACTGGTTGTCTCTCTGCCACATAAATAAATAAAATCTTTAAAGAAGAAGCCCACATCCCTAAGATCCCCATAAAACAAGGGTGCACGGCCTGGGTCCTGGTCAATAATTTGGGCTCTGGACAACCCGCAACCTCACCTCATCAGAATGACGAGAAGGAGACGTTCCCCCCAGCAAAGAAAAGACAATGAGTCTGTGGCCTCTGCCACAGAACTAATGGATATGGAGGTAACCAAATTATCAGAAATGGAATTCAGAGTAACAATGGTCAAGATGATGTGTAGACTTGAGAAAAATATTAACGAAAATGTCAATGAGAATATAGAATCTCTAAGGGCAGAAATGAGAGCGAATCTGGCAGAAATTAAAAATTCTATGAGCCAAATGCAGTCAAAACTAGAGGCTCTGACGGCCAGGGTAAATGAGGCAGAGGAACGTATTAGCAAATTGGAGGATGAGTTAGTAGAAGAGAAAGCTAAAATAGAATCTGGACTAAAAAAAATCCACGCCCACGAATGTAGGTTACGGGAGATTACTGACTCAATGAAATGATCCAATGTCAGAATCATCGGCATCCCCGAGGGGGTGGCGAAAAACAGAGGTCTAGAAGAGATATTTGAACAAATTGTAGCTGAAAACTTCCCTAATCTAGTGAGGGAAACAAACATTCATGTCCAAGAGGCAGAGAGGACCCCTCCCAAGCTCAACCACGACAAACCTATGCCATGTCACGTCATAGTGCAATTCGCAAATATTAGATCCAAGGATACAGTATTGAAAGCGGCCAGGGCAAAGAAGTTTCTCACGTACCAAGGCAAATGTATCAGAATTATGTCAGACCTGTCTAAACAGAACTGGAATGACAGAAAGGGTTGGGGGGACATTTTTAAAGTTCTTTCAGAGAAAAACATGCAGCCAAGGATCCTTTACCCAGCAAGGCTGTCATTCAGAATTGATGGAGAAATAAAAACCTTCCAGAATTGCCAATCATTAACCAATTTCATAACCAGAAAACCAGCCCTACAGGAGATGTTAAGGGGGTTCTATAAAGGTAAAAAGGCCCCAAGAGTGATACAGAAAAGAAAGTCACAACCGAGGGGTGCATGGGTGGCACAGGGGTTAAGCGTCTGCCTTTGGCTCAGGGCGTGATCCTGGCATTATGGGATCGAGCCCCACATCAGGCTCTTCTGCTATGAGCCTGCNTGGGATCGAGCCCCACATCAGGCTCTTCTGCTATGAGCCTGCTTCTTCCTCTCCCACTCCCCCTGCTTGTGTTCCCTCTCTCGCTGGCTGTCTCTATGCCTGTCGAATAAATAAATAAAATCTTTTAAAAAAAAACGTCACAACCGATGCAAACAAAGACTTTACTGGCAACATGGCATCATTAAAATCATATCTCTCAATAATCACTATCAATGCAAATGGCTTGAATGCTCCCATAAAACGCCAGGGGTTGCAGATTGGATAAAAAGAAATGACCCATCCATTTGCTGTCTACAAGAGACTCATTTTGAACCCAA
>NW_023239614.1:0-741 GCF_002007445.2 Ailuropoda melanoleuca | reverse complement strand
AGGGAAACACCTCCAGCGAACAGCAGCTTTTTCACTGGGGACCCCGATTCCTCATTGGGTGTAGGGGCCTGTGGAAGATCCAGCCCTTAGAACCAAGAAACAAAGTGTGAGGGGAAAGCCCTTGAAGTCACGACGGCCTTATGGAAGGTGGAACAGGAATCAAGGGGCTTCGGTACCGTGAGTGAAACACGACGAACACAGCACTGAGAAACACAATTCGGCCAAAACCCGCTTCCAACGAAATGCTTGCTCCCTGGGGAAATCCTGTCAAAACTGCTGGCGGCAATGGAACGAAAAGGCCCAAAACACGTCCGTCAGAAACAACACCGTACAGGGACCGTCTTAGCACTATCATCACCCTTCGTGAATAGGGAAACATGAGGGAAAGTGGTCGCGGAAGCCTGACGAGAGTGCCCCATAGTGGTCTCTGAGACACCACACAGTCCAGGGAAATATCAACGATCATCATCTCTCGTGAGTAAGGGAGCATGAATGAAAAGGGTCAGGATTTTCGAGGACTCAGCGCCCTTCTCATTGGTAATAAAGCAGAGCGTCCAGGGAAACACCTCCAGCGAACAGCAGACTTTCACTGGGGACCCCGATTCCTCATTGGGTGTAGGGGCCTGGGGAGGACCCAGCCCTTAGAACCAAGAAACAAAGTGAGAGTGGTAAGCCCTTGAAGTCACGGCGGCCTTATGGAAGGTGGAACAGGAATCAAGGTGCTTTGGTACCGTGAGTGAA
>NW_023239613.1:0-1223 GCF_002007445.2 Ailuropoda melanoleuca | reverse complement strand
GAGAGAGAGAAAGAGACACTGTAATGACCCACATTTCACCAGTGAGCAAACTGAGGCTTGGCCCAAAAAGCGAACTCACTTGTCCACAGTCACCCAGCTCATAAGCAGCACGGTCAGGATTGAAACCCATGCCGTCTGGAACTAAAACCTGAGCTATGGCCACGAGGATCCAAGTGAACAGAAGAAAGACGAAGGAGAAGCACTGAACTCATTTCGAGTTGCGTATACATAACGGATCAAGACATCTGTACAACCAATACGTTCCTTAAAAGCAGAGAAAGCCGCCAACAATGGCTTCAGGGTTCCACTGTATGAGGTCTCGGGGTTACAGAGCTGCACAGAGAGGGCCCCCGTCCACAGGGAGTGAAGGAATCCAAATGCTCCCCAGAGCGTTGCGGACTCTCATACGGGAGCGTCCGATGGAGAGGCTGATGCCAGTCCTTCTCCAGCCCAAGCCGATCTTCCACAGATGAGCGTGGACTAAATAGCATTTACAAAAATAACTGAATTGGTTTCCAGATTTCAAAAACGGGAAAATGTCACATAAAAATCCAGGTTCCTAACACAGAAGAGAAAGTTCTCTCCACTTTTTTCTTTTTCTTCTGGACCGGCCCCTAGGGGCATCTGAGTTGGCGATCTCCTTGAGTGCAGGACAGTGGGATGCTGGAGGGAGGGGCGCAATTGTGTTGGCCCATGGCTCAGGGAGAGGCCCCGTCTTGGGAGGGTTTTCTCTTCTTGCCTGAATAAAGATGACTCACAGGGCCAGCATGGGTCCCTGGCAGAGCCAGCTTTCCTTTCCTACTTTGTTTTCATAAAGTAGAAATAGAAGTTTCCATAACATGGTACAACCCCACCCAGCACTGGCAGGCCTTGGGAAGTCACTGCTGTTTGTGAGTGTCCAAGGGAGAGCTGTGACTGGGAGCCTGCGATTTGCTCATGGGTTCACAGGGCCTCACAGAGCAGGAGAGCATGTGCTCATCTCTATTGTAGGCACTGTCTGAGCACAGGGACTCCCCACTGGGTCCTTTCTCTGGGGAGACTGTCAAAGGGATGGATTTCTCAAGCCACAAGATAGGGGTAGAACAACCAGAGACCTAGCACAGTTTCTATAACCTTGCATCTTTCCATCCCCTCTACCCATACAACCTTCCACCTACTCTTTCTTCTTTCTCTCTTTCCTTCCTTCCATCCTTCTTCCTTCCTTCCACCCATTCATCCATCCA
>NW_023239612.1:0-1223 GCF_002007445.2 Ailuropoda melanoleuca | reverse complement strand
TATTATATTATGTTAGTCACCATACAGTACATCCCCGGATTCCGATGCAAAGTTCGATGCTTCATTAGTAGAAGCAAGCTAGAATTCTGATGGTAATTACATTGAATCTATAGATGAATCTGGGGAATATTGCCATCATAACAATATTAGGTTTTTTGATCTTTGGAGTGCCTGAGTGGCTCCATCAGCTAAGCGTCTGCCTTCTGCTCAGGTCGTGATCTCCCGGAGTCCCATGGCTGAGCCCTGTGTAGGGGTCCCTGACCAGCCGGGAGTCTGGTTAACCCTCTCCCTCTGCCCTTCCCCCCCACTCATGTGTTCTCCCTCTCTCAAATAAATAAATAAATAAGATCTTTTTTAAAAAAAGCTTTCTGATCCATGAACATGGAATGATTTCTATTTATTGAGAGCTTATTTAATTCATTTCAACAATGTTTTGTAGTTTTTAGAGTATAAATTTTCACTTCTTTGGTTGAATTTATTCCTAAGTATTTTATTCTTTTTGATATTATTACAAATAGAATTGATTTAATTTCATTTTCAGAGTGTTCATTCCAAGTATATTCTCCAACTAGCTCAACTTATTTATTAGTTGCAATCATTTTTGTGAATTCCTTAGGATTATTTATATATAAGATCATGTCATCTGAAAATACTTTTATTTCTTCCTTTCCAATCTGGATGAGTTTTTATTTCTTTTTGTTGCCAAATTGCTCTGGCTAGATCTTCTAATAGATCCTCTAATGTTGAATAGAAGGGTGAGAGTGACATCCTTGTCCTGCTGCTGATGTTTAGGGGAAAGTATCTAGTCTTCGAACATTAAGTATGATGTTAGCTCTAAGTTTTTCATAGATGCCCTTTACCAAATTGAGGAAGTTCCCTTCTATTCCTAATTTGTTAGTGTTTTTATCATGAAAGAGTGTTAGATTTGCCAAATGCTTTTTCTAAATCTCTAAAAATGTTCATGTGGTTTTGGTTTCTTTTTTATTCTGGTGTATTACATCAATTACACCGATTGACCTACCAAAATCTTGAGCTCACAAGAGATCCTGAGCACAAACCAACCAACGAATCTGCTCCTGAATTCCTGACGCACAGAAACGGTGTGAGATAATAACTGCTTATTCTTTTTTAAGCTATAGAATTTTAGATAATTCGTTATGCAGGAATAGATAACTAATACAGTATTTATCACTGTTTTATAAATCAAGAAGCTGAGGTTTGAC
>NW_023239611.1:280-604 GCF_002007445.2 Ailuropoda melanoleuca | reverse complement strand
GGCAGGCTTTTTCCTCCCCATAGAGTAGCCATGGGCTAGAGGATTGCGGCCTAACCTAGCGACATGAAAGTCTTCCAATAAGACTGTACTCCTTGAAGAGCCCCAGAAAGGAGAGTAAAGGGAGAAAAGGGAAACTACTCACCAATTTTGCACCGAAGTTCAGAGTCCGGATGTAAAGACTCAAAGCCCCACGTATGGGCGCCAGATGATGAGGACACGGAATACACCTGAGGTTCAGTGGGGTGGAGTCCAGAGCCAATGACCAAGAAAGAATTCTTGAGGCATCTTTGGTGCAAAATTGGTGGTTTATTAAAGCACGGGGAC
>NW_023239611.1:0-171 GCF_002007445.2 Ailuropoda melanoleuca | reverse complement strand
ACTTTCATATGTTAAAGAAGACTCAAAAGATACCGGAGGCCTTGCCATTGTCAAGTTAAGGTTGTTTACCCCTCTAGTAAGGCATTAACATGAAGACAGTTGGGAACTTCCTGGAGGCTGCAGATTATAGGGACATTTAATTGTATCTACATTCCCTTCCGGAAGCTAGGT
>NW_023239610.1:0-1223 GCF_002007445.2 Ailuropoda melanoleuca | reverse complement strand
CCCCTGCTTGTGTTCCCTCTCTCACTGGCTGTGTCTCTCTCTGTCAAATAAATAAATAAAATCTTTAAAAAGAAAAGAAAAGAAAACCACAAGTCCTGCTGGCCGCAGTGATTGGAGCTGAGAGATGGGCAAAGACAGATACTTGTTGACATCCTCTGACTCCAGCAGGGCCTTAATCTTGGAGTTCTACCCCTACATTTTATAAGTTGTGGAAGCTATAACATTCTCTTTTCTTTTCTTTTCCTTTTTTCCTTCCTTCCTTCCCTTCCTTCCTTCCTTCCTTCCTCCCTTCCTCTTTCTTTCTTTCTTGAGTATAAGCCTGTTTGAGTTGGATTTATGTCACTTGCAACCAAAAGAGACCTAAAGAACCCACAGTAAAGACACTGAGTCAGAGCTCAAGGAGAATGAGAGCTTCAGTAAAGGGCATTGACAACCTTTTGGGCCCCTGGCCTGAGTCCTGTGGCTCCTGAGAAGAGGAAAGGTCGCCCCCACCCAAACGGGGGTGGGGCCCTAAGGAGGTACCCTGGTGCCAGAGCAGAGCTCACCAAGACAACAGAGCTCATCCTGAGCTGACATCTAGTCCTCCACCCACCTGACTTTCCAGCGAGATTCAATGTGAGAATATGAAACTGCTTTTGATGAGGTTTTGCCTCCTCTGACTCCCACAGGGCTTTCCAGGTCCTCAGAATATAATTTTTAATTTAAAGGCACCCAAAGATGCCCAATTTCGGGTTCACCACCAGCCACATTTTTTTCTGTTGCTGAAACCCAAGCTTCCTCCGTTTATAATAGACATCTGATCCAAAGTCCTTCTTTCTCTGTGACTGCTGTCCGTCCCTGTGTTCACCCGGCATAAACAGGGAGGACAACAGTTCTTCAACAAAAGCACAGTGTTAGACCTTCACAACTTACTGCACGTCTTACTTTTTGAGTAGATGCTTTGATTTCTTGCTGCCTTTCCTGGTTCATTTCCTGCTAATCATCAGTCCTCCCTTCCCATCTGGAGTTGGAGAGAGGGGGCAAATTACAGACTCATGCGCCACCACCAAGCCAGGAGCTAACCAGTCATTCTCCCAACTTCCACTGAGCATCAGGCCCTGCAGACCACTGTGGGGATACAACGGAGCCTAAGATATCCCCGGTCCTCGAGGATTCTACCCAGCAAACCATCAGCGGGGATCTTATTTGTAGCTCCTCGATTACAACATGGCTGCAAAATTATG
>NW_023239609.1:0-1223 GCF_002007445.2 Ailuropoda melanoleuca | reverse complement strand
TTTGTTTTTTCCTTTTTTTTTTTTTTTGTCTTTTTGTAGTATACCAGGTCCTTTGAACTTGAGGATGCCTATGGATGGATGCTAGTAGGTAAAATTTGTGAAAAATTATACATGCAGATATTCACCAGATTTGTAAGGTGGACTCCTCATTTCATTTCTTTCTATTAGGAGGATATTTGTAAAATCTTGGCAATTGTCTCCATGTTAGACTCTTTTAAGTATATATGCTTTTTCCCTATAAAACAGAAATGTAGGAAATATCAAGACAGTAAACTTAGGTAGAAAACATATCATCACCTCTTGTTTTTCTATTCCAAAATATCTATATTTATGATCCTTTATTTTTCTTTTCTTGGTACAACATCCTAGCTATTGTACTTTTCATTTGCAAATTCAGATAATGTTTAGTGTTTTCTCTTTTGGGGGGGAACCTAGAGACATATCATGTTTAAGGTCTTTAGCCACTGTTAGCCACCTTTTCATAAGGACAGAAATCACCACACTTTCTTGTACACCAGAGTAAAAGCTGTGCAAGCAGTAATTTAAAAGAATTAATACATAATATTATTGATAAAATCTCCTGAATTTAGGAAACCGCCAAAGTAGGAAAAATATTGCAACTTTACCAGATTCAAACAATGACAATAAATATTACTGTTCTTAGATTTTTTTTCCTTTGAGATATAATTTGCACATTGTAAAATTCACTATCATGAAGTGTACAATTCCATGGTTTTTGTGTATTCACAGTGTTGTACAACTGTTGCCACGATCTAATTCCAGAACCTGTTGTCACCCAAAAAAAGAAATCCCACGCCCACTAGCAACCTCTGTCCTTTCCCTCCCTCTACTCTCTGACAATGGCTCACCTACTTTTTGTCTCTGTGTATTTGCTTCCTCTGCACACTTCTTATAATGGAATCACGTGTGATCTTTTATGCTTGGCTTCTTTCACTAGGCATGGTATTTTCAACATTAATCCAAGTTGCAGCATATAGCAGTTTTTCATTCTTTTTTTTTTGTCAAATAATGTTCTTTTGCATGGATGTAACATATTATATTCAATAACCCATTCATCAGCTGATGGAAATGTCTCATATGTATTTTTGACTACAATGAATCATTCTGCTATCAACACTCATGTACACTTTTTATGAACATATGTTTTTAGTTCTCTTGGGTATATACATAGGAGTGGAATCGCTGAATCATGGTGACTCGAA
>NW_023239608.1:0-1223 GCF_002007445.2 Ailuropoda melanoleuca | reverse complement strand
GCCGGGATCACGCCCTGAGCCGAAGGCAGACGCTTAACCGCTGTGCCACCCAGGCGCCCCTCGAATGCTCCCACCTTTTATTCAGATCTGCGTTGGCCACAGTGGTAGTCCTTGCAATATTTATTTACTGGCCCAAATTCTACTCTTTGGAGCTTCAAAACATACACGTGATCATTGTGGAGACCAAGAAAGACCTGGAAATATTTCAGGTTACCTACTGCACGCCCTCCTGCCCTTCTCTAGGTCAACCACATGACACTACCCTAGAACTTTAGTGGCTCGACGGTGGCACAGCTATCCATCCACACAGCCATCCGGGCCTCTGGGACTCCCCCGGCCTCAGGCCTCTGTGCCCCTCTTTGTGCACAGGCAGGAGGGAGGCAGCCGGATCGCTGTGAGGGTGTGCTGTGCAGGCCTGCGGTGTGAGCACGGCTCCCACTCAGCCCACTGGCCACAAGCCCATGGCGTGGCTGGGACACAAAGTCTGGCTGTGTGCCAGGTAAGGGAGGTCGAGGCAGTCCCTCAGCCAGCATGTGTGCAAGGGCTTGTCACCTCCCCAGGACAGATGGTGCACACGCCCATCTGGACAAAGTGTGTTCTGGGCTGGTCTGGGAGCCACATGGCTCATTGCCCCCTGAATTCCTGCAAAGTCATCGGTGCACGCAGTGTGGGCGTCTGTGTCTCAGACAGCCGATTCCAACACAGCGAGAGCAGCTTTTCGGTTTGAAAGAATTAACGAACCTGTGAAAGAGACATCATTCTGTGAACCACGAAACGCAGCGGCCAAGTGATCCTACAGGCCTTTGTGAAACTTGAAAACATTCTCTAAATTCAAAAGGAACTGATAAAAGCAAAGACCAGAATTGTATTTCTCCTATTCACAAGTCAGACAATTACTAGTATAAATTAGAATCTGGATCTTGAATGCAAATTGGACATAATTTCTCATCACTAGGCTGCCTCTTAAATGAATTGATGTACGGGAGCCAAGGAATTTTATCAGGAACTGACCCCACAAGTAGCATTTCCCAGCCAGCAGTCACAGAGGTTGGAGAGTAGTGACCACAGCCGCGGATGCTAGCTGGACTTTACACCTTCAGTGAGTGTTGCAATTGAATTGGTTATTAATTTTCTTTTTTAAAAATTAGACTTTCGAGATGCCCTTCAACAGATGACTGGATTAAGAAGATGTGGTCCATATATACAATGGAATATTACTCAGC
>NW_023239607.1:0-1223 GCF_002007445.2 Ailuropoda melanoleuca | reverse complement strand
GAATCCAACGATACATTAAACAAATCATTCACCATGTTCAAATGGGATTTATTCCTGGCTTGCAGGGGTGGTTCAATATCTGCAAATCAATCAATGTCATATACCACATTAATAAAAGAAAGGATAAGAACTATATGATCATTTCAGTACATGCAGAAAAAGCACTTGACAAAGTACAAAATCCTTTCATGATAAAAACCCTCAACAAGGAATGCCTGGGTGGCTCAGTTGGTTAGGCAGCTGCTTTTGGCTTAGGTCATGATCCCAGGGTCCTGGGATCAAGTCCTGCATCGGGCTCCCTGCTCAGCGGAGAGCCTGCTTCTCCCTCTGCCTGCTCTGCCTGCCATTCCTCCTGCTTGTGCTCTCTCTCTGACAAATAAATAACATTTTTTAAAAATTAAAAAAAATCTCAACAAATTAGGTTTAGAGGGAAAATACCCCAACATAATAAAGGCCATATATGAAAAATTAACAGCTAATATCATCCTCAATGGAGAAAAACAGAGCTTTTCCTCTATGGTCAGGAACAAGACATGGATGTCCACTCTCACGACTGTTATTTAACATAGTACTCAAAGTCCTAGCTGCAGCAGTCAGACAACAAAAAGGAAGAAAAGGTGAATCAGCATGGAAGAAGTAAAATTTTCACTATTTGCAGATGGCATGATACTATATATAGAAACCCCCCAAAAAACTAACAAAAGCTGCCAGAACTTAGAAATGAATTCAGTAAAGTCACAGAATACAAAATCAATGTGCAGAAATCTGTTGCATTTCTATACACCAATAATGAAGCAGTAAAAAGACAAATCAAAGAATTGATCTCATTTATAATTGCACCAAAACCAATAAGATTCCTAGAGATAAACCCAATCAAAGAGGTGAAAGATCTGTATTCCGAAAGCTATAAAACACTGCTGAAAGAAATCGAAGATGACACAAAGAAATGGAAGACATTCCATACTCATGGATTGGAAGAACAAATATTGTTAAAATGTCTATGCTATCCAAAGTAATACACACATTTAATGCAATCCCTATCAAAATACCACCAGAGCTAAAACAAACAATCCTAAAATTGTATTATTTGTATTATTCCACAAAAGACCCCAATTGCCAGGACAATCTTTAAAAAGAAGAGCAGGGGAGCCAGGGTGGCACAGTCGTTAAGCGTCTGCCTTCAGCTCAGGGCGTGATCCCGGCATTCTGGGATCGAGCCCCAC
>NW_023239606.1:0-1223 GCF_002007445.2 Ailuropoda melanoleuca | reverse complement strand
GTGTGTGTGTGTATACCCTTCATCCATTCATCTATGGACACTTGGATTGCTTCCACAGTTTGGCTATTGTACATAAAGCTGCAATAAACAGAGGGCTTCATATGTCTTTTCAAATGAGTGTTTTCATATTCTTTGGGTAAATACTCAGTAGTGGAATTATTGGACCATATGGTAATTCTAATTTTAATTTTTTAAGACACCTCCATACTGTTTCCCACAGTGGCTGCTCCAGTTTGCATTCTGACCAAGAGTGCTTGAGTGTTCCTCTTTCTCCACATCCTCACCAACATTTGTTTATTGTGCTTTTGATTTTAGCCATTCTGAGAGGTGTGAAGTGATATCTGATTGTGGTTTTGATTTGCATTTCCCTGATGAGTGATGTTGAGCATCTTTTCATGTGTCTGTTGGCCATCTGTATGTCTTCTTTGGTTTTTTGTTTTGTTTTGTTTTGTTTTTGTTTTTTTGTTGTTTTTTTTTTTGACAGAGATAGAGACAGCCAGCGAGAGAGGGAGAGGAAGAAGCAGGCTCCCAGCCGGGGAGCCCCATGTGGGACTCGATCCCGCAATGCCGGGATCACGCCCTGAGCCGAAGGCAGACGCCTAACGACTGCGCCACCCAGGCGCCCTGTATGTCTTCTTTGAAGAAATGTCCTCCCATATCTTCTGCCCATTTTTCTTTTTTTTTTAATTACGTTATGTTAGTCACCATACAGTATATCATTAATTTTTGATGTAGAGTTCCATGATTCATTGTTTGCCAATAACACCAGTGCTCATTACAGTATGTGCCCTCCTTAATACCCATCACCGGGCTACCCCATCGACCCCCCTCACCCCCCCTCCCCTCCGAAACCTTCAGATTGTTTCTTGGAGTCCATAGTCTCTCACAGTTCATCTCCCCCTCTGATTTCCCCCCTTCACTTTTCCCTTGCTTTCCTTAATGTCCTCTGTGCTATTCCTTATGTTCCACATATGAGTGAAACCATATGAAAATTGTCTTTCTCTGCTTGACTTAGTTCACTTAGTATAATCCCCTCTAGTTCCATCTATGTCAATGTAAAAGGTGTGTATTCATCCTTTCTGATGGCTAAGTAATATTCCATTGTATATATGAACAAAGAATATCTTCTTTATCCATTCATATGTGAAAGGGCATCTCAGCTCCTTCCACAGTTTGACTATTGTGGACATTGCTGCTATGAACACTGGGGTGCATGTGCCCCT
>NW_023239605.1:0-1223 GCF_002007445.2 Ailuropoda melanoleuca | reverse complement strand
TGGTAGGGTACCCTGTGGCTGAGGAACAGTGGCCATAGGAGGAGAGTATATGGAGATGGGTTAAAAATAGCTTTGTAGCAGCACCTCCCAAGACTGCCTATATTTCCATATTCTGGAGGATCATGAAGCATTCTGCCAGGGCTCAGGTGAGCCTGCGGTTGAGCCTTACCTGTGTGAGGAGGAGACATGTAAGGTTGCCAGGTCATCAGTATAGAGCAGTTCTTCTATGGTAAAGAAGAAATGACAGGGTGAATTATAACAAAAGCATGAAAAAAAAGCGTTACAACCAATAGTTACAAGTATCTAGAAAATTTGTGTTCTATTGGTCTTAGGATAAGCAGCCTACTTCTATATAGTCGTCTGCTTCTGGAATGTAAAGACATCTTTGACATCCTGACAGTCATTTGGTACCTTCTGAGAAATGTCTTTTTTCTGGTGATCATATCAGCTTATCCTAGGACACTTGCATTTATGAGTAATATCTTTGTAATATCATCTACCAGGAGTACTTGTATAGTCTTTTATTGAGGCTTTTGTGTTTCTTCCAGAAGACTCAGTTTCTGATCTGTAGCTTGTAACAGGAGCCTTTAGGCAAGCATAAAGAAAAAGCAGAAACTACCTATGGAGGTAAGACTGAATGGTTCAGGTTAAGTTGTTTTAATAGCAGCAATATCAGAATGGGAAAAGTATAATCCTTTACGAAGCAAATCAATTTATAAGGATTTAGTGAGACTTACCTCAGAATAAGAATATATCATGGACAGTGAGGGCATTGACCAATTTCAGAGTTTTTAATTTATTCCACTGTGTGTTATGATTTTCTCCAGTTGTCTGCAATGTAGATATTTAAACCTAGAGATATAGTCTTTTAAAACTTAATTATTTTTTAAAATAATAGCTTTATGGAGATAAAATTCACCTTTTAAAGTATACAATTCACTGTTTTTTTTAGGATATTCAGAGTTTTGCAATCATTACCACTATCTAATTGTAGAACATTTTTAAAAAAAATTTTAGAACATTTTCATCACTCCAAAAAGAAAAACCCCATGACCATTGACAGTCACTCCTCATTCCTCCCTCTGATCTACCTGGAAATCCCTAATCTACTTTCTGTCCTTATGGATTTGCCTAAGAGATATATATTATTTTAAAAATAATTTTGTTGGTTAACTGAACAGTTATTTACATGTCCATAAACATGAATATGCCTTTTCCTAAAA
>NW_023239604.1:0-1223 GCF_002007445.2 Ailuropoda melanoleuca | reverse complement strand
AGCTGAAATCTCAGATCCCCCACAGGCTGCACCAGGAACCAAAGAGAACAGGTTTGGTGTCCACACACCCCCTGCTGACACAGGCTGCCTGCTGTTGCCATGGTGATGGTAATACCACCGCCCCCACACGGCTACCAGGTCACCCGCAAAGGGAGAGGGGTGCTTATTCTTGGTCACGAAGAGAAAAAGGGGAGGGGAGGCTTCTCCCTCTTCCCAGACCCAGGGGCAGTCAGGGGCTCTGAGAGTGTCAGGGCAGCAGAAGGCCTAGAGGTCACCTCCACCAACCAGGTCCCTTCCAGAGACTAATGGCTTGCAGGGGGTGGGGGTGGAGGGGCTTAATGGGATCCCTTGAGTGCCTGACTAGCTTACACATCTTCCTTTGGGGAAGTTCACCACCTCCAGATGGTAGAGCCTGCTAGAGCCCCCCAGGGACCCCTCTTCACCCAGCCAGGCCCATTCTCCTCCCCTTCCCCCAGCTCATGCTCCACAATCCAGCCCTGCCCTGGATGATGAGATCCCAGAGCCTGGTGCCCCTCCAACCCTTCTTGCCAGGCTTGGGACCCGTCTTTGGGGCCTTTATCTCCTCCCTCAGTTTTCTGGACCCTCCTCTCCACACCTGCCTCCTCCTGGTCTCATGAATTCATGTGTCCAGAGACCCTTGGATTCACCTGTGACCCATCAGCTAGCTCCAGGATCACTGTGGCAACCTCCCCTCCCACCTCACCCCTGCAGCCCTGCTTCCCCCAATGCAGCACATCGGGCCCCTCTGCTCTAGCCTCTGGGGGGTCCCAGCTATCTCACATTGAAAACCAGCATCCTTTCAATGTCTTACTACAAGCCCTCCCTGCCCCCCCACTTGACCTCTCCCTTTTCCCCTTTACCCCTCCCCTCTCCTGCCCTCCAGCTCTCTCCAGGACTTTCTCCTTCCCTCACTCCAGTCCGGCTGGCCTCCCTGCTGTTCCTCTGACTGGCTCCCTTCCCCCCACACAGGAGCACCTGATGGCTTCCAGATGGCCCCCCTCCCTGGCCTCCTTCAGGTCTTCCCTAACCTTCCCTAACCACCTTGTTTCCCGATTTATCCTTCTCCATAGCTCTTACTGCCTTCGGATACAGTGTACGATGTATATTTTATTTATTGTGACTCCAGCTAGACTGGGGACTCCAGGAGGGCTGGCATTTTTCATCTGCCTTCCCTGCCACATCCCCAGTGCCTAGAACTAGAC
>NW_023239603.1:0-8099 GCF_002007445.2 Ailuropoda melanoleuca | reverse complement strand
GCTCAGTTGGTTAAGCATCTGCCTTCAGCTCAGGTCATGATCCCAGGGTGCTGGGATCAAGTCCCACATCAAGCTCCCTGCTCAGTGGGGAGCCTGCTTCTCCCTCAGTCTCCTGCTCCCTGCTGCTTGTGCTCTCTTTCTCTCTGACAAATAAATAAAAATAAAATCGCAAAATAAATAAATGGAAAGATATACCATGCTCATGTTTTGGAAGAATTAATACTTTTAAAATGTCCATACTACCCAAAGCAATCTATAGATTCAATCCCTATCANGTCCATACTACCCAAAGCAATCTATAGATTCAATCCCTATCAAAACCACCAACATTTTTCACAGAACTAGAACAAATAATCCTGAAGTTTGTATGGAACCACAAAAGACTCCAAATAGCCAAAGCAATCCTAAGAAAGAAGAACAAGGCAGGAGGTATCACAATTCCTGATTTCAAGATACACTACAAAGCTGTAGTAATCAAAACAGTATAGCACTGGCACAGGGGTGCCTGGCTGCTCAGTAGGTTAAGTGTTCAACTCTTTTTTTTAAAGATTTTATTTATTTATTTGAAAGAGAGAGACAGAGAGACAGGGAACACAAACAAGGGGAGTGTGAGAGGGAGAAGCAGGCTTCCCACCAAGTGGGGAGCCTGATGTGGGGCTCGATCCCAGAACTCTGGGTTCATGATCTGAGCTGAAGGCAGACACTTACCAGCTGAGCCACCCAGGTGCTCCAAGTGTTCAACTCTTGATTTCAGCTCAGATCATGATCTCAGGGTCATGAGATGGAATCCTGTATCAGACTGCAAAAAGAATGCTAGGCATGCAGCCTGCTCAAAATTTTTTTCTCTCCCTCTCCCACTCGCTCGCTCTCTCTGGAAAAAAAAACAAAAACAAAAAAAAATCATAGTGCTGGCACAAAAATAGACACATAGATCAATAGAACAGAGAACCCAAAAATTAACCCATGCTTATATGTCAATTAGTCTATGACAAAGAAGACAAAATTTTACAATGGGGAAAAGACAGGCTCTTCAATAAATGATGCTGGTAAACTTGGACAGCTACACACAAAAGAATGAAACTGGACCACTTTCTAACACCATACACAAAAAATAAACTCAAAATGGGTTAAAGACCTAAATATGAGACCTGAAGCCATAAAAATCCTAAAGGAAAACATATGCAGTAATTTCCTTGACATCAGCCATAGAAAAATTTTTCTAGATATGTCTCCTAAGGCAAGGGAAACAAAAGCAAAATCAAACTACTAGGACTACACAAAATAAAAAAATCTTTTGCACAGTGAAGGAAACCATCAATAAGACAAAAAGGCAACCTACTAAATGGAAGAAGGTATCTGTCATTTGCAAATAATGTATCACATAAGGGGTTAATATCTAAAATATACAGAGACTTTACACAACTCAATAACAGAAAATAATAATAGCAATTAAAAATGGGCAGAGGACCTAAAGAGAAATTTTTCCAAAGACATACAGATGGCCAACAGACACATGAAAAGATGCTTGACATCACTAATCATCAGGAACATATAAATTAAAACCAAAATGAGATATCACCTGAGATCTGTCAGAATGGCTAAAATAAAAATAAATAAATAATAACAAGGATTGGCAAGGATGTGGAGAAAAAGTAACCCAGTGTACTGTTGGTGGCAATGTAAATTGATATGACCAATGTGCAAAAACAGTATGAGCATTCCTCAGAAAATTAATAATAGAAATACCATAGAATCCAATAATTCCAGTAATGGGTATTTACAATAAACAATAAAAACAATAAAAAATACTAATTCAAAAGATACATGCACCCTCAATGTTAATTGCAGCATTATTTACAATAGCCAAGATATGGAAGCAACTTAAGTGTTCATCAATAAATGAATGGATCAAGAGGATGTGGTATATACAATGGAATATTACACAGCCATAAACAAGGATGAGATCTTGTCATTTGTGACAATTGATGGACCTAAAGTGTATTATGCTATGTAAAATGAGCCTGAGAAAACCAAATACCATATCATTTCACTTATGTGTGGAATCCAAAAAATGAAACAATGAATAAACAAAAAAGCAGAATCAGACCTATAAATACAGAGAAATGATGATTACCAGAAGGGAGAGGAGTGATGAGTGATGGAATGGGCAAAATGAGTGAAAGGCAGTGGGAGATACAGGCTTCCAGTTATGGAATGAGTAAGTCACGGGAATAAAAGGCCTTTATATTATTGTTGAATCACTACGTTGTACCAGCAACTAATGTAACATTGGAGGTCAACTACACTTGAAGTTAAAAAAGGAGGGCATGTATTGCATGGTGCAGTGGGTGTTATATGCAAGTAATGAATCATCGAAATTTACATCAAAAACTAGGGATGTACTGTATGGTGACTAGCATAACAAAAATTATTATAAAAAATAAATAAAATATTTAATTTTTTTAGGAAAATAATATGTGCTTGTAGGCACTCTTCTATAAGCCACTATATAATGATTCCTAGAGAGTAATGAGCTCCCCCCATAAAAATGACTATAAAATATGATGTAAATTGAAGTCCAAAATGAATTATTATTTTCAAATTTTTAGTAGGGTTGTGCCTGGGTGGTTCAGTCAGGTAAGCCACTAACTCTTGATTTCAGCTCAGGTCATGATCTCAGGGTCATGGGATTGAGCCCCAGCTCAGGCTCTGGGTGTTGGGACCTGCTTGGGATTCTCTCTCTCCCTCTCCTACCCCTCCCTCCCAGCTCACACGCACATGTGTGCATGCCCTCTCTCCCTCTCTCTCAAATAATTAAGATAAAATAAAATTTTTAGTAAACACAAGTTTTTATAATAGAAAGCTGGTTACTTCAATCTACCATCTCAATAAGAATAAAGAAAAATACTGAATTTTTTAAAAGTAATCTCTACACCCAACATAGGGCTTGAACTCACCACTCTGAGATCAAGAGTCGCATACTCCCAGGGTACAATGTATGCTGTAAACATTTTCTATATTTCACAGTGAAAAAAATTTCCCCCCAAAACAAAAATTCTCTCCAAATCACACATACACCTCACCATTACCTTTGAGACATTATTCCTGCCTTCACGCTAGGAGACAATGTTAAATTGTCAAACTGTATGAAAACTATGGATAAAGAAACGAAGTCACACCAAGCAGTCTTGGGGGGAGTCATAAACCATCCCAAGGGGAGACTGAAGACTTCACAATAATCTAAGATGAAACTTTAATTGCACCCTCGAGTCTCAACAATACACTCTTCACCTTTATTCATCTGTATCCCTGTCTCAAAATCTCTTCATGAGGTTCAGATCTCACTTCTTTCAGCCATTCTACAGCAAAAGTAACCAATATATAAAATTCACCTGTTAAATTTGCTCTGCTGAGTGAGATAAATAAAAGATCTGGGTGTCTGGGGGTGATTGAGGTCTCTTAGACAGCTCTTCATAAAAATATCAATATGTCAATTGAGGCCCACACCTCAAGGACGGATTGTAGGGCTGTGCTTCTTTTCACTGGCTATCCTATTGCCCAACATAAGTACTCTATTGCTATAACTGTTTCTTTTGAACACTTCAGGAAGGGAAGAAAGGGAGTTGCAACACTTACATTTGTATATGCCAGGGTTCTCAGGGTCAGGCGGCTGCATTTTTAGTGCACATAAAGGAAAGAGAGGAATCAATGAGAAGATACAGACTCAGTGTTTATTCCCAAGATTTCTCCACATGCAGCCCTATCATGAAGGGTAAGTAATTTTTCTGTCTAGGCATCACTGCATTTTTTCTAAGACAGCTACAAGAGGATGCTAGCTCCAGTAAAATTTCATTTTATTATTAATACAGTTTTGCAAACTTGTGTGGATTTTATGTCTCTGGATATGTGATTTTATCCACGGTATCTCCAGTAACTTAATAATAAGTTGTGTTACATGAACTGTTGACTCCAGGGCCCAAGACTCAGATCACCTGGAGCTTAAAATCCCTGAAAATGTCTTGCCTAATGATTCACAAAGGAATGCCTCATTATTCAGAAATTTGATAAATAATTTCCTATTAGAAGACTGTTCAATGTTGTGTTCAATAACTCATTTTCTTTTTTTTTTTTAAAGATTTTATTTATTTATTCGACAGAGATAGAGACAGCCAGTGAGAGAGGGAACACAAGCAGGGGGAGTGGGAGAGGAAGAAGCAGGCTCATAACAGAGGAGCCTGATGTGGGGCTCGATCCCATAACGCCAGGATCACGCCCTGAGCCGAAGGCAGACGCTTAACCGCTATGCCACCCAGGCGCCCCAATAACTCATTTTCTACATACAACAGCCCAAATTAAATGTAACTTATTCCCCCTTAACTCTTATGTACATCAGGTAATGTAATGCCCTTCCTTTAACCATTTATTTTCTATATCTTGAGATATTAACACTACCATGTTTTAATGTCTTTTTCCTTTATATCAGATGAAGCTCTATGTTAAGTGCCAGAATATATAAGAAAGTCAGTAAAATAAATCTGAGCAACCAAAGAGAGCTACCCATAGCTCTGCTGTGTGATACGCTGAAACTTTATGACTTTTTAATGTTTCTTAGGTTCATTTAATATTGTTTTTTATTTAGGTTTATAAATGTATGCTGAAATTTTATCCTAGCTACTTTGTAATCATATTTGTTGGTAGTGTTAACAACAGCTATGAATTTTTTCAGGTCTAATATATTCCAGGAATTGTACCAAGCATATGTATTCAACAGTATTTGCACAAGAGCTCTGAAAAATAGGTGTTAACTTGCTCAAGAGCACAGAGTATGTCATATGGTCATTGATCCTAAATCAATGTGATGTTATCACTTATTTTCCTTTAAGTACAGTGATAGAAGAGGACCACTGAGTTATATATTACTAGATTAAGGCAATCAGTTGTGAACCTGATCCAGCTATGGTATGTCACCACGTAGATATTGCCAGAGTGGGTGATCTCCTCCTTCCTCACCAAACCAGGTGCTTTCCTCCTAAAACAACACTCTCAGTCCTTCATAATAAAGCCCATTTTTCTTTCTAGATTATATGTATAGCAGCTCCACTCCATTGCTGGACCATCCAAATGAAGAAAACATTTACATTGGTCTCCTATGTGCTCGGGATGGGTCTGAAAAACATTTGGTAGGGAAAATCAACAGGATATGGTGGCTGCCTGCCTATGGGAGATGACAGAATTAGAAAATGTCTTGAATGATCCTCAAGTTTCTAGCTTTGGCAAATGTCAAGAGTGGAGCCATGCACCAAGAAACATACAAAAGGGGGAGGGCTCTTATAAAGGAAAAGATGGCATAAGAAGTATTGAGCAGAATGGTGATAATAGATTTGAAAGTATAAAAGAGCAAATGACTAAGGAGGCTTAGATTTAGAATGGGCACTGACACATGACAGGGATATGAGGCAAGAAGGGATTAGTAGGCCACAGGTTTAAATGTGACCTTGCTACACATTTGGTCAGAGTCACTAAGACTGTCTGATGATGCTCAGATTGGGTGCTCAGTGACAGTTCATGAACTAAGTAGATTAACTTTTGGGTGATAAGATGGCAAGTCTGAAATTTATTCAACCACTAATTCATTCAGTAAATGCCTACTCTGCACTATAAATTCAGTCAACTGAGAATATAAAGATAAATAAATGTCATTCATTAATTATAAAAGTTTTCAATCTAGGGGGAAACAAATACATGATTTCATCATTATGGCACATGATCTAGTGAAGACATATATAACATGCTATAGAAATATTAAAGAGGAATTCATCTTATGAAAAATTTTTAAAATAAAGCTAAAAAATGGATGAAGATGACGTGGTATACACACACACGATGGAATACTACTCAGCCATCAAAAAGAATGAAATCTAGGGGCTGCTGGGTGGCTCAGTCAGTTAAGTGTCTATCTTGGCTTGAACCATTATTTCAAGGTCCTGGGATCTAGCCCTGTCTTGGGCTCCCAGCTCAGCGGGGAATCTGTTACTCCCTCTGAGGGAATGCTCTCTCTCAAATAAATAAAATACTTTTAAAATGAAAAAAAAAAGAATGAAATCTTGCCATTTGCAACAATGTGGATGAAGTTAAAGTGTGTTATGTTAAGCATAATAAGTCAGAGAAAGACAAATACCATATGATTTCACTCACATGTGGAATTTAAGAAAAAAAAAAGATGAACATAGGGGAAGAAAGAGAGAAAGGGAGAGAGAGAGAGAGAAGCAAACCATAAGAGATTCTTAATGACAGAGAACAAACTGAGGGGTGCTGGAGGGAGGTGGGCAGGGGATGGGCTAAATGGGTGATGGGCATTAAAGAGAGCATATGATGAGCACTGGGTTTTTATATGTAAGTGATGAATCACTGAATTCTACTCATGAAACCAATATTATGCTATATGCTAACTAACTACAATTTAAATTAAAACATTTTAAAAGAAAAACAAAGCTAAAAAATGAATTTATCTTATATGTACTAGGGTTTTGACAGAGAAAGACAAATATCATATGATCTCACTTCTTTGCAGAACTTAAAAAAACAAATGCATAAAAAACAAAAAGCAGAATCAAACCTATAAATGCAGGGAACAAACTGATGGTTACTAGAGGGGAGGGGTAGGGCAAATGGGTGAAGGATACGGTCTTCCAATTATGGAATGAATAAGCTATGGGAATAAAAGTTACAGCATAGCGAAAGTAGTCAATGGTATTGTAATAGCACTGTACGGTGACAGATGGCAGCTACACTTGTAATGAGCACAGCCTAACGTATAAAGTGGTTGCATCATGTTGTAGATCTGAAACTAATATTACACTGTATGTTAATCAGCTGGAATTAAAATAAGAGCTTAAAAAATTTTAAAAATTAAAAAAAGAGATAGTGGCAAATTACAAATATACTCCTGAAGTTCTCGAACCATATTGATCATACTATGATTATATAGACATTTACAAAATATTCTCATATCTAGTATCTCATCTCAGTTTCATATCAGCCCTATGGAGAATACATGGAAAAATTTTGTGTCTAATATTTAAAATGTGAAATGAGCCCGCCAAGCTCTCACAGTTGTAAGTAAAAACATTTAGGCTAGAACCAAAATTTTCTGTGTCCTATTTTCTTTTACCCCACCACCTTCTCTTTAAGTTCAACTCTGCTCCCACCCATAAAAAATGCCCCCTTTTTATCTCAGGTCACTTGTTTTCATATGATGCCTGAATAACCTTCTCCCCCACTTCCCTGCCTCTTCCAGGCCTCTTTCAAACCCCCCCAATGCTTCAATCCAATCCAGCTTTTCCAGATACAGTCATCCATAACTCAGCTTCTAGTGACAATTATCCCTACAAATATCATTCTTAACCCTCTCTCCAAACCATGATCAATTAATTCCTGATCCTACTGAAATCCCTCCCAAGCTGTTTCACACACCCACTCCTTAACCAAGACTTTAATGCTCTATCATCTACACAGTGGTTCTCAAACATCGGCACGCAACAGAAACACATGGGAAGTTTGTCAAAACAGATCGCTGGGACCACACTGAGTTTCTAAGTCAGAAAGGAGCCCAAGAACTTGCATTTTAACAATTTTTCAAGTGTTGCTGGTACAGGGACTACATTCTTGAGAACCTGCTCTGTCCTAACACAGCCTCACGCCTAAACCCGGTAGTGTTCTTTCCTGGAGCTCTTGCTATGATTGAATTCATCTACCTCTCAGATGCTCTGTCTCATCTTCTTTGTTCTCCTTCTCCTGATACCAGGAAAAGAATTCATACTTCCTACCTCTGAGCCATTTACAGTGCTAAACCTCCATTTTTTACTAATATTGCATCATGTGAGTCAACAACATTACAAATCTACTTTTATAGAAGACTATTTTCCAAACAAATGTGTTCAAGCTACACTTAAAATTGAAAATGGAAATTCTTTACCTTATGTTGAACAAAAGAAAATTATGTATAGACAAGCAATTTTTAAAATTTAAGTGCTTTGGCACCAAGATTAAACAGGTATATTTTGGAAAGATAGCTCACCCTCCTGGCCCCAAACCCACCC
>NW_023239602.1:0-1223 GCF_002007445.2 Ailuropoda melanoleuca | reverse complement strand
CAAAAAAAAAAAAAAAAAAAAGGAGTACAGTCACCCTGAGAAGAGGTATGGCTCAAGTAATTCTTTATTACTCATATCAAACTTAGAGAATTAGCAATACTTTTATTCTTGTACAACCTGACCGGATTCTAGGTTATTTTAATAATAATGTCAATGTCAGTATTTGCATTCAGAGATGCTCTCATAGAAGGAAGGAAAAGGGAAGAGATACAGCTGGCATCACACACAAGCCTGACTCTATCAGTAAGAGGGTAAAGCACACATCAACGTCATTCATCACAGTGTCATAATAGAAAACGTGGCTGAGAAATCCTAAAATGCTGATATGAAACTATTAATAATTGCCAATACACTTACTAACTTCTACTAAAGGGGACTTAAGTGTGTAAATAAAGAGACCTATTTTCTGTAATGGAGAAATCTCTGAGACATAAAGCAGGTTGGTGTGGAAGATGTGCTGAGGAAGACAGTCCTCCTTGGCACCCTTCAAATGGACTCCACAGTCAGCCACCAACTCCATCTACATTAATGGTGGGCTCTGAAAATGAGTTTCTAAGCCCAAAGGCACAAAAACAGAAACAGAACTGCTGAAACTATGCTCAAAACTCTCATTTATTGCGTCATAACATTTTAGAGCCTGGAGGGACCTGGGAGGCTCATATTTTGTAAGAAAGAAGTGAAACCTAGAGGTGCTTCGCCAAGGTTGCAATGAGTGGGAAAACTCAACTTCATTTCTGGGTTTCTTACCTTCTCACTCCAACCAGCAGAATAGGAGCTTAAGAACCTGATCGTGTCTCCTAGTTACATGAAGAGCTTTTCTAAAAATGCAAATTTCCAGGGCCCAAACTTAAAAATTCTGATTCAAATCTCAAGTTTGGTTCATGGATCTAAAGTTAAACTCTGGGGGAGATCTGGACATGTAGCGAGGTTTGGAACCACTGTGGAAACAATTCTGCCCAGAGACCTATGAACTTTGATCTGCTTCTAATTCTACTTGGTCGCAGCCCTGTGTGATGATTACCATGCCCTCTCGCATCCTGAGAAAGATGCTAAGAGTTCCGTGGACCCAGCACACTCACAGTGAGCCTTCTACTGGAGAAGCAGCTCCCCCCTCCTGGGCAAGTTCTAAGGACACAGAATATTTTAGAGCTGAAGGGGAAAGACAAAACCAAAATTTCTTAAAACAACCTTCTTGAATATTCTCATTTCATACTCTGACTTCT
>NW_023239601.1:0-1223 GCF_002007445.2 Ailuropoda melanoleuca | reverse complement strand
GGGGGGTGCGGTGGCGCCCGGAGAGGGGAGGGCGAGCGGCGTCCAGCAGCCCCCGGGGCTGACCGTCCGACAGGGGCAGAGTTCCCCGCGGCCCAGGCTGCACAAAGCCGGCGCGGGAGGGCGGCCTCGGCTCTGAGTCTTTGCAATCACATGGCCTACGAACAGCCTAAATGAAATTTAGGATTTTACTTAAAAAGTCCCCTGGGGCGTAATTTAGCCTCTTGACTCGATCCTATGTGCTTACAAGTCCTTAGGGGGCTCTAAGAAGTCAGGAGTGGGGCGGCGGGCCCGATGATGCCTCTCAGCGCAGGCGTCTCTAACAAAGAAAGCGACGAGGCGGTCCCGGGCGCGGGCCAGTCGCCCGGGGGCCGCGGAGGTCCTCGGCCGGCGCGCGCCGCTGCTGAGCGGGTGAGCCGGGCGCGCTCCGGGGGCGCATCTCCCCGGTCCCCCGCACACCGTGCGCGCCCGGGGCCGGGAAGGAAATGGGTGCGGAGGGCAAGCGAGGAGAGAGGAGGGTTGTTCATGTAGTTTTTCCTACACAAATAAAATGGATGTCCCAGAAAACAAATCTATGCTTTCCACACACGCTGAACTGGGTCAATTAAAAAAAAAAAAAATCAACCGCCAGCCCCAATAGAATTTTGCCTAGATTCTATACATCAAGAGGCTCCTATGTCCAACCAATCACCAGTATCCAGAGGCTTTCTCCTGCAAAGATACTATCCAAGTTTTAAGTTTCAGAAGAAGGAAGTCTTTTCAAAGGTGGAAGCTAACGTTTCATGCAGAACATTACACTTGGTGGGAAAGAGTTCAGCAGTTCTCTGTCAGAGGGCAGCGCAGGATAAATCCGACACCCACTGCAGCCTGCTGGACGCGTCTCAGGGTGGTGAACTGGCATTCTGAGGCTCTGGGAAGCCATCTGACCTCTCGGTTTCAGTCCCCACCTCCTCAGATGAAGATCGTATTCATAAAACCCCTCCCTTGACCAATGGAAACTTTGGAGGTGAAAGAGTTGTAGAAAGAAAATGATTAAGAGGACGCTCACACCTCCCCCACTTCCAGTTGGGGCAGGGCAGGAACAATAATGGGCTAAATTCAATCAGAGGTTCTGAAAGTGGGGTGTTAGCATCGCCCGGGAGCTTGTTAGAAACACAAATTCTCAGGCTCCACCCCCACCCCCAGCCTACGGAATCAGAACCTCTGGGAGCGCTTTAACATGCCCT
>NW_023239600.1:0-1223 GCF_002007445.2 Ailuropoda melanoleuca | reverse complement strand
GTGAAATGGATTGTATATTGCAGAGTACTACACAAATTTAACTGTTATTATTTTCCCTGGAGCTTCACATAAGATAGAGAAAAGCTATTTCGTATTTAAAAATTCATGACCAGAGAAAAAGGAATTCCAGGGGACCCAGGAATGTATCCTGTGTGTTCAAAGAATGAGAATGGTTGTAATTTAGCCCTAAGAAGATACTATTAAGAGGCAACAACTTGGCTATGTGAGCAATGTTTCTGAGAAGGACACAGAACGCTTTCTGTTTTATGTCCACCAAAAACCCACCTACAGAAAACAGGCTCCAGGAGAGATTTCTGTGGAATATAAAGAAGAACTTCTAGACTGTCAAGGTGATAAAACCGTGGCAAGGATTATTGAATTAAGTTGTCTGGACTCCCTCCCTGGAGAACATCAGGTAGAGAACAGGCATCTATCTGTTCTAGAAGGCTTAGACATTTAACTGCCGGAGTGCAAATTAAAGACTTCCAGCTGGATCAGATGATTTTTGAAGGTCCCTTCCAGCTCATTTTCTTACTAATCAATTATATTCTATCTGACAACTTTTCAGTCTTCAAAAAGAACTCCCTATATTTCTTAAAGTACAGCTTATTTCTAAACTTTAAAATCATTGCCATTGATTACATTTTATATAATCTAAATACAAAATAGGTATAATA
Organism: Ailuropoda melanoleuca; assembly: GCF_002007445.2. NCBI lineage: Eukaryota > Metazoa > Chordata > Mammalia > Carnivora > Ursidae > Ailuropoda > Ailuropoda melanoleuca. Next base: position 546 of record NW_023239600.1, on the reverse strand, counting down.
CTCTATAGCTGGATTTAACCTACACTTTGCATTTAGCATTAACTGCTATTTAATAAGCATTTGTTACATGGAAGAATTCTATGATCTAACACCGGAAACAACAGAATTCATTGCAGTTCCACGGTAATGCTTTTCTTGTGATATCCTTAGTCGTTCAATTTCCAAGTCATACGTGATGATATTTTAGCAAGAATTGATGCTTCTTTGGGATATTTTGAATATTAGTTTTTCTTACTTGAAGAACTTGAGTCTGACTTGTTCTGAATTTTACTCCATAATGAATCATGAGAGATTCTTCTGTGTCTCTGACAGCATTTCCTCTAAAAGACACCTCAACATATGAATCAATGAACCAAAATGCCACAACCCTAAGAAGAAATTAACTCAGAGTTGTTCATCTTCATAATCCATGTCTTTGGTGGTTTCCATGGTGATTCCCTGGCTAGCAGTATCTTTGCTTACCAGATGTCTTATTGTTCAACTGCTCATCTGTCTTAGGAGTTTAAAGCTTGAGAACTTAAGCCCAAGCAGAACATTTTTTTTTTT
>NW_023239599.1:0-2215 GCF_002007445.2 Ailuropoda melanoleuca | reverse complement strand
ATCTTGGATACCAGTCTTTTATCTGTAGCATCATTTGCAAATATCTTCTCCCATTCCATGGGCTGCCTCTTGGTTTCTTTGACTGTTTCCTTGGCTCTGCAGAAATTTTTTATCTTGATGAAGTCCCACAAGTTCATTTTATCTTTTGTTTCTCTTGCCTTTGGAGATGTGTCATGAAAAAAGTCGCTGTGGCCAATGTCAAAGAGGTTGCAGCCTATGGTTTCCTCTATGATTTTGATGGATTCCTGTCTCACATCGAGGTCTTTCATCCATTTGGAGTTTATCTTTGTGTATGGTGTGAGAGAGTGGTCAAGTTTCATTCTTTTGCATGTAGCTGTCCAATTTTCCCAGCACCATTTATTGAAGAGACTGTCTTTTTTCCACCGGATGTTTTTTCCTGCTTTATCAAAGATTAGTTGCCCANTCCTCACTGGAAAAGTGTCTGTTCATATCTTCTGCCCATTTTATGATTTGTTTATTTGTTTCTCATGTATTGACTTTGAGAAGTTCTTTGTAGATCTTGGATACCAGTCTTTTATCTGTAGCATCATTTGCAAATATCTTCTCCCATTCCATGGGCTGCCTCTTGGTTTCTTTGACTGTTTCCTTGGCTCTGCAGAAATTTTTTATCTTGATGAAGTCCCACAAGTTCATTTTATCTTTTGTTTCTCTTGCCTTTGGAGATGTGTCATGAAAAAAGTCGCTGTGGCCAATATCAAAGAGGTTACAGCCTATGTTCTCCTCTAGAATTTTGATGGATTCCTGTCTCACATTGAGGTCTTTCATCCATTTGGAGTTTATTTTTGTGTATGGTGTGAGAGAGTGGTCAAGTTTCATTCTTTTGCATGTAGCTGTCCAATTTTCCCAGCACCATTTATTGAAGAGACTGTCTTTTTTCCACCGGATGTTTTTTCCTGCTTTATCAAAGATTAGTTGCCCAAAGAGCCGAGGGTCCATTTCTGGGTTCTCTATTCTGTTCCATTGGTCGATGTGTCTGTTTTTGTGCCAGTACCATGCTGTCTTTGTGATCACAGCTTTGTAGTACAGCTCGAAATCCGGCATTGTGATGCCCCCAGCTTTGTTTTTCCTTTTCAACAGTTCCTTGGAGATTCGGGGCCTTTTCTGTTTCCATACAAATTTAAGGACTATTTGTTCCAGTTCTTTGAAAATCGTCATCATTATTTCGATCGGGATAGCATTGAAAGTGTAGATTGCTCTGGGTAGCATGGACATTTTAACTATGTTAATTCTTCCAATCCATGAGCATAGAATATTTATCCATCTCTTTATGTCTTCCTCAATATCTTTCAAAAGTGATCTATAGTTTCTAGCATATAGGTCCTTTACGTCTCTGGTTAAGTTAATTCCAAGGTAACGTATGGTTTTTGGTGCTATTGTAAATGGAATGGATTCCCTAATTTCTCTTTCTTCAGTCTCGTTATTCGTGTATAGAAATGCAACTGATTTCTAAGCATTGATTTTGTATCCTGCCACATTACTGAATTGCTCTATAACTTCTAGAAGTTTGGGGGTGGATTCTTTTGGATTTTCCATATAGAGTATCATGTCATCTGCAAAGAGACACATTTTGACTTCTTCTTTGCCGATTTGGATACATTTTATGCCTTTTTGTTGTCTGATTGCTCTTGCAAGGACTTCTAGTACTGTGTTGAATAATAGTGGCGAGAGTGGGCATCCTTGTCGTGTTCCTGATCTTAAGGGAAAGGCTTCCAGCTTTTCCCCATTGAGAATAATGCTTGCAGTAGGCTTTTCATAGATGGCTTTTATGAGATTGAGAAATGTACCCTCTATTCCTACACTCTGAAGGGTTTTAATCAGGAAAGGATGCTGTATTTTGTCAAATGCTTTTTCTGCATCAATTGAGAGGATCATATGGTTCTTGAGTCTTTTCTTGTTGATATGATGTATCACATTGATTGATTTGCGAGTGTTGAACCATGCTTGCATCCCAGGTATGAATNTGAATCCCACTTGGTCATGATGGATAATCCTTTTAATGTACTGTTGGATTCTATTAGCCAGGATCTTGTTGAGGATTTTGGTGCCCATATTCATTAGGGTAATCAGTCTGTAAACAGGTCTTTGCCTGGTTTGGGGATCAAGGTAATATTGACCTCATAGATTGTGTTTGGTAGCTTTCCTTCTGTTTCTATTTTTTGAAATAGCTTTAGGAGAATAGGTATTATTTCTTCTT
>NW_023239598.1:0-1222 GCF_002007445.2 Ailuropoda melanoleuca | reverse complement strand
GGTACCTATCCAGCTCAACTCAGGGGACCGGCTGAAAAAGGGGTCCCCTACTCCTCTGCCATCTTAACCCCCTCCCTCTCTAGAATGCTAATATTCTTAATAAATAGCTCTTACAAATAAATCACAACTCAGTAGAAAAACGGTAAAAGTCATGAAGAGGTGAACCACATAATTTCAAATCAACTTAACAATTATTCATTGAGCAACTACTGTATGTCAGGCGTTATGGAAGACACTGGAGGTACAGGGTGAACAAGACAAGGTCCCCCGCTCTTGGAATGATCTGGGGCAGCAAGACAAGCAAGAATGAACAAATAAACAGACAAACCTCAGACAGCAGGTAGTGAGAAGCACTATGCAGCCAGGCAAAGCAGGATGATGTGATCAAGGTGACAGACCTACTCTAGGTGGGGTGGTCAGGAAAGACCTCTCAGGAAGGTGCTGATATCTGAATGACAAGAATACACCACTCCTAGAAGGCAGGAGGGACAGTAAAGTATCCCGCAAACTGAGAAGGCACTTTGAGACCAGAAAACAAAGCAGGTGACTCCATACAGTCTACACAGTTTTGTTCCGGGTAACTTACTGACACCCGGCAGAGGACGGTCCATGGCGTTGGCATAGTTATTCTCTGCAAAGTCCAGACCTTTGTCCACAAGTTTTATAGAGCAAGGGACCACACAGAAGGGCCCTGCAAGGAGATCAAAGGATCTGCGCATACCTCAAAGGGTTTGCATGCGCCTAACTGACAGCTTACCTTTCATTAGCTCTTGTGGCACCATCCGTGCTTCAGGAAGGGGAAAGACTACGTTGTCTCTAAGAGAGTCGTGGGAGGCCATAACAAGCCTTCCTGATCCCAGCCTTGGCGGGCATTTCTAAGGTATATACATTACCCTGCAAGGGACCCAGAACACGGAGCCCCAAGAGAGGTCATCCGGCAAACATGAACAAGATGGCGGGCCAAAGATGGAGTCAGTGTGGTCAGTGCTCCCACACCAGCCGCACAATGGTCGGGGCGGGGGAAACACTCCAGGGGAGGGGCCAATGAGGTGGTGCAAGGTCTCCAAGTAGGAATGAGCTCGAATGTTCAAGAAGCCAAAAGAAGGCCAGTGTGGCTGGCGAGCAGTGGGCAAGGAGGGGAGTGCAGAATATGGGAGGGGGGCGCCTGGGTGGCACAGCGGTTAAGCGTCTGCCTTCGGCTCAGGGCGTGATCCCGGCGTTA
>NW_023239597.1:0-1222 GCF_002007445.2 Ailuropoda melanoleuca | reverse complement strand
TGCTTGTGTTCCCTCTCTCGCTGGCTGTCTCTATCTCTGTCAAATAAATAAATAAAATCTTTAATAAAAAATAAATAAATAAATAAAATCTTTAATAAAAAAAAGGGGGGGCGCCTGGGAAGTTCAGTCAGTTGGGTGTCTGACTTCAGCTCAGGTCATGATCTTGGGGTCCTGGGATGGAGCCTGGCCTTGGGCTCTGTGCTCAGCGGGGAGTCTGCTTCTCCCTCCCCCATTCTCCCTTTGCCCCTCCCCCAGCTTGTGTCATCTCAGGGGCACAAGCTCTCTCTCTCTCTCTCTCTCTCTAATAAATAGATAGGATCTTTAACAAAAAAAAATAAAGAAATTAAAGAAGAAAATTCATCAGGATGATGCTTTGAAGATACGCATTATTCTAAAGTAACTAGGAAGAACTGATCGGTCCATCAACCAGACCTCAGTGTGAATCTCCGATTCAAGACATTGCTAATTTGTACGGTAGCCCCAGGCTTGGGGCTGACATACTCCACAGCCGACCAGGCTGCTCAGCTCCATTACACACAAATTAAGAAACAGAAGAACCTCTTTTATTATATTAGCTTTCCTCTCCCATGCAAAAAAAGAACCTGCCATGATTCCTTCCCTCTTGACACCGCCTCTCCACCCCCAACGGAGGACTCTGGTGATTGAGTAAACCAAAGCAGTAGCAAAGTCTTACTCACCAACTTGGGAATGACTCCTCTTCTACTCCTGACCTATCCCTCTTGGAACCCATCCACCAATACAATCAGTGCCTGACCAGAATCTTTCTGCTTCTAGACTACTGGTTTTGGCAACGATGCTTTCAGAATTATCTTTCCCTCTTTCTCTTGATTCAGCAAATGCTCCAAGTCCACTTTGTTGACCCAGTTTCGGAGCCCAGCTATTGGCTTAAGAAATCTGTGTGTATATATTAGACATTGTTCCTACCCTCCTGGCTTGGGGGAGTCAGGCTACTTGGAACAAAGCCCCTAGATGATCTTCTCCACTCCCCACTCTGGCCCAGTCTGTTGCCCAAAAAGGATGAGGTTTCTTTCCCACTCCCAGGTCACCTCTTCAGCCCTCTGTTAGCTGCTCCCTCCCATCTCCCATCTCCCTCAGCCCTGGCTGTAACCTCCCCCAACCTAGGTAAGGGTTTTTTTTTTTTTTTTTAAAGATTTTATTTATTTACTTGACAGAGATAGAGACAGCCAGCAAGAGAGGGAAC
>NW_023239596.1:0-1222 GCF_002007445.2 Ailuropoda melanoleuca | reverse complement strand
TTAAAAAAAAAAAAAAGAAAGTCTATTGGCGAACACAGAATAAGAGAGGAGTCAGGATGTCCTTAAAAGATGGGTCTGTCAGACCTTGACCACCGGCAGGGTTGCATTACTTTAGGGAAGTCTCTGGTCGATAACTGAAATTGGCCATTGGAGTCAAGCCCAGTTTCTCTGGAGACAGTTACAGGACACTTGGCAAATTCTTCCTCATCCACTCCATTCTGCTGTTTTTATCAGTCATGATATTATCTCTTCTGGGCAACTTATATTTCAGTGGAATTGATTGTAAACACAACTTTCAAAAAATACAAGTAGGTCTTAATAGTCACAAGTTCTCAGTCTCAGAGGCAACACTTTCATAAGCCATTTTGCACATGGGCTACTTTTACAGATGCTTAGTCTGCTTATGAGTGTTGATTTTTATAGCCCAGGGTTTCACTTGACAGCCTCTTCCTCTCACTGTTTCCAAACCCTCTTGATACCTCCTCCTTGGTACCTGTAGCCTTCTATGAACTGTACATTGCTCTTTATTAAATAATCATCTGCTTAGATAGTTTGGGTGGCACTAACGCGAAAGAATGGAAAATATTTTTGTTATGAATTTCATCAATATTTAGAAGAATAAGCTATTTGAAAACATCTGCAATTTTCTACCATGATTTTCAACTTTTTTTCTCTCTGGAACAAAAAGTAATGGAGGGGCAAATGGAAACACTGAAATAAACAATTTGGGTGTCAGGTTTTTAAAAAATACTTTACCCTTTCTTCGATGTGTTGTTGGAGCAATGAGACATGACACTGATGTGCTCTTCCAGAATTTACGTATTTAATGACTTTCGGGATGAGCTGCATCGACTGAGAATGTGTGCAATGGTAGTTATTTGATCTTCAACAGCACTACTGTTTATTTCGTCTTTCAATCTGAATGTTTAAAAAAAGGAGAATGATTTCAAAGCTTATTATGTATTTCAAGTGAGACACCCTTTTTTTTTTTCTGTTGGGAAACCAGTAGGACTCATCAACCCAGCAAGATTCTGCTTTTACAAAAACATGCCTCCAACCTATGAATTTCATACAAAATAAAGTAAGTTCATTTTATTTGTGGTAAGCTCTTATTCAGTTGAAACAGCCTAGTCAGATATCCTTCACCTTTAAGGGTTCCTTAAAGAAAAGAAGTGTTCTTTCTTTTCACAAAACCAGCTACTATTTCAAAAGCAATTCTGGG
>NW_023239595.1:0-1222 GCF_002007445.2 Ailuropoda melanoleuca | reverse complement strand
GCCTCTCTGCCTGGGGAGAAGTGGGTCCACCCGCCCATCCCCCCGGGGATCCCCCCGCCCCCCATCCAGCAGCACCTGGGAGATGATAGCAGCCCGGGCGCCTGAGGAGCTGGGACAGTGAGCTGGGCAGCTGGGTGGGGGTGGGGGAGAGAGGATGGAGGAACATGATGCGGGCAAAGGGTCAGCATGTTTGCAGTGACAGTGGAGCTGGATTCCTTGTCAAGGCTGGCTGAGGGCCTTGGACGCTGAGCCCCAGAAGGGGGAAATGGAGTCAGCAGCACTGGGATCACAGGACAGGCCCCGGCCTCTAAGGTCCCCAAGGCAGGAGTGAATGAGGATTCTGGTTGTTCTGGTGAGGAGGCAAATGACCTCAACTCCTCTGATGGCAGTGGGCCCAGAGAAGTCTCTGGAGTGCTGGAGAAATGTGAGCTCCCTGCTGACTACTAACATCCCCTCCTGAGGACGGGACACCTTCCGGGAGCCCCCTGTGTCTGACACGGTCCCTGCAATCCCCACACCAGGCTGCAGTCATCATGCCCATTTTACAGACAAGGATGAGGAGGCCTGGAGAAAGGACAGGACTTATTCAAGCCCTTTAACGGGCAGGGGCACGGCCAGGATTGAAGCCAGACCCCTCTGTCTCCAGACCTTTGGAAGTGACGAGAGCAAAGCAGAAGCAGTGCAGCCAGGAGCCGATGTGCCCCATCTGAAGGGGACCCCAGGAAGCCGTACCTTGATCATCAAAAGCATGAGTCAGCTCGTGGCCCACAACAACACCAATGCCACCGAAGTTTAAGGCCCTGGGGGGGAGGGGAGGGGAGGACACAAAGGTGAGGGTGATGCCATAAGGGGACATCGCTTCCTGGGTCTGGAGGCACAGCAGGGTCCCGTGGGCTCTGTGGCGATGTGGCCACAACCTGAGCCTCCAGCCAAACATCTGAGGCTAGTCAGAGGCTGGACAAATGGCCTGTGATCGGCCTGTATCCCCTGGATGCCAAGCATTGTGCTACATGCCCCACCAAACTGCACTGTCCTCTTTGGCATTAGTGACCAACTGTTTGGATAAGCAAACCGAGACTGGGAACGGTTCAATCACTTTGCCCAAGGGCCACGCAGTCAGCAAAGAGCAGTCCTGGGACTCAAACCCAGGGCCTTTGGGGCGCCTGGGTGGCACAGCGGTTAAGCGTCTGCCTTCGGCTCAGGGCGTGATCCTGGCATTATG
>NW_023239594.1:0-1222 GCF_002007445.2 Ailuropoda melanoleuca | reverse complement strand
CGCGGCAGGCAGCGCATCGCCTCTGAGTGGTGACATCCCCCGGCAGCGGGTACATAGAGCCTGGGAAAGAGGTTGCAGAATGCGTTCCCGCAGGGAGTTCACAGACTTTTACGTCTTTCACGATTGGACAGCAGGCTCCGCCAAAACCGTCTGAGTTGGGGCTCCGAGGAGCAACCTGAGAGCGTGCTGTGCTGCGTTGGCTGCCAGGCAAACAGTAGGGGAGGCTTTGCAGAACCTTCTTTCTCCTCCCACACGTTTATTCTTTCTTCAGTTGAAAAGCCTAGCAGTTAAGGTAGTTTGGGAAATAGTAATAGTAACTCCTCTCCAGCAACCGAGAAAATGGAATTCAACTTTGGGCGTCATGCATTTATTTCTACATGCTAAGCCTCAGTGTACGTGCGCCTCGCCTAAAATACAACATGCACAGATGACCCTCGGACGATGTGGGGTGTAGGGGCGCCAGCCGCTGTGCAATCTGAAGTCTGTGTATTACTTTTGACTCCTCTCAAAACTGTAATGACTAACAGCCTCCTGTTGATCAAAAGCCTTACAAATGACTTAGTTGATTAACACATATTTCATCTGGTACATGTGTTATACTCTGTATTCCTACAATAAAGTAAGCTAGAGAAAAGAAAAGGTAAGATCATAAGGAAGAGAAAATATTTTTGATAAACATAGTACAGTACTGTGAATATATCTGCGAAGAAGTGGACCCATGAAGTTCAAACCCATGTTGTTCAAGAGTCAACTGTACACACACACACACACACACACACACACACACACATATATGCAGGCGCACACATTCACAAAGAGAAGTAAATTCATGTTTATTGTAGCAGTCGAATCTTTGAGCTCTGGAATTGATGGGTTTGATCTCAGCTCCTCTACTTTCTAGATCCAAATCTGGGGGAGGCTACTCAACATCTCGCTGCCTCAGTCTCTCATCTACATAGCATGGGGCCTGGGCTGTTGGGAGGATTAAGTGAGCTACAGTTTGTAAGAGACTCAGGGTCACGGCTGCACGTAATAAATGACAGCGTTATTATTGTAGACTTGGGAGAAAAAACAACTGAGCACAGAGAACTAAAACTCACCCTTATACCAAAGGGGAACCACTGTTAATTCTGAATGTATCTTCCTATTCTTTCACGTGCGTGTCTTCTGTTTACTCTCACTCTGGTCACAGTGCATGCGTGTGTGTGTGTGTGTGTGTGTG
>NW_023239593.1:0-1222 GCF_002007445.2 Ailuropoda melanoleuca | reverse complement strand
CTAAGCTGGGATATGATATTGGAAAGTAAGTCAAATTTAAACATGTTAACAGTGTTTTGATTGACTCTAATATCGAGTTTTGTTCACTGTTTTTGTTCACTTTTCTAGTTGATTTGGAGCACATGCGAACAGTAAAACCTGAAAAACACTTACGGTTTTGCCGGGAAAATGGTTTTAGTAGCCACTTTGTCTCAGCAAAGACAGGAGACTCGGTAAGTAAAACAATGAATACTGCATATTATGAGTGATCTTTTGTTTAATAATGATATTCACAGGAAGTACACTTCCCAGGCTTAACTTTTGGAACAAATTAATTCCTATTGAAAACATAAAATAGATAAAATGTTAATTCTGTTTACATTTATAATTCATTTAACATAAGTTTATGGTTATTTTAGGGAATTTAAAAGTATGAGAGTTAAAAAGAACAACAAAAAAAAGAAAGAACATAAAAAATCACCCACTATGTCAGCATCCAGAGATGACCATTCACAACCTCATATGATTCCTTATAGTTTTCTGATGCTCACAAATGCTCGTGCTGTTGCTGTTGCTGCTGGTGAATTGCATTCACTGAATGCTTGCTTTGTGCCTTGCATTGTGCTTCTCCCATTATCTCTGCGCTACAGATGAGTCTCAGAGAGATTATGTAATGGGGGTCCAGGTTACACAGCTAATGAGTGGTGGGGATAGGATTTGTAAACCTAAGTAGTGACACTCCAGGGTTATTAACTGCGCTAAATAGGGGTGCCTGGGTGGCTCAGTCATTAAGCGTCTGCCTTCAGCTCAGGACATGATCCCAGCGTTCTGGGATCGAGCCCCGCATTGGGCTCCCTGCTCAGCAGGAAGCCTGCTTCTCCCTCTGCCTCTCCCCCTGCTTGTGTTCCCTCTCTCACTGCCTCTCTCTCTGTCAAATGAATAAATAAAATCCTTAAAAAAAATTAAGATCATAAATACAGAAATAATTTGGTGTTTTAGTTTTTTATTTAATATATTTATGTACAGAAAATTTGGCCATGTCATTTAATATTATTAAATAGATTTAATCATCAGATTTAATTAGATTTAATAATCCGTACTACCGCCAACATTGTATTAGTGCCATATCACTGTGGTGTTTTTTTAACGTCCAGGATTTATTTATTTACTTTTCAATCTTTGTCAGTTTGGTAGGCCAAAAAAAAAAAAAAAAGCTACTTTGCTGCTTGAATTTTTTTGATTG
>NW_023239592.1:1517-1724 GCF_002007445.2 Ailuropoda melanoleuca | reverse complement strand
TCGTTTCAGGTGTACAATAGAGTGATTCAGGAATTCTATATATTACTCAGTGGTCATCAAGAAAAGTCTCCACTTAATTGGCTTCATCTCTTTCACTCCTCCCTCTAGCCACCTCCCCTCTGGTAACCATCCGTTCTCTATTGTTAAGAGTTTGTATTTTGGTGTGTCTGTTTTTTCTCATTTATTTATTTATTTATTTATTTATTT
>NW_023239592.1:0-1303 GCF_002007445.2 Ailuropoda melanoleuca | reverse complement strand
GTCTAGCTCCATCCATGTGGCTGCAAATGGCAAGGTTTCATTCTTTTGCAAGCTGAGTAATACTCCACTCTGTATGTGTGTGTGTTTGTGGGTGTGTGTGTTAATACACATATCTATCATCTCATTTGTCAATTTTTCTAAGGACACTTGGGTTGCTTCCATATTGTGATATTGTAAATAATGGTGCAAGAAACACAGGAGTGCACGTATCCTTTTAAGTTCCTGTTTTCTTATTCTTCGGGTAAATACCACTAGTGTGATTGTTGGATTGTAGGGTAGTTCTATATTTAATTTTTTGAGGAACATTCATACCTTTTTCTATGGTAGCCANTACGGTGGCCACCACAGTTTGCATTCCCACCCACAGTTTGCGAGGATTCCCCTTTATCCACATTCTCCCAACACCTGCTCTTTCTTGTGCTTTTGATGTTAGCCATTCTGATAGGCGTGAGGTAATATCTCATTGTAGTTTGGATTTACAGTTTCCTGACGATGGGTGATGGTGAACATCTTTTCACGGGGTTGCTGGCCTTCAGTATTTCTTCTTTGGAGAAATGTCTGTTCATGCCTTCTGCCTAGTTTTTAACTGGATTTTTGTGNTTTTTGTTTTTAGGGGGTTGAGTCGTATCAGTTCTATATGTTTTGGACACTATCCCTGTATTGAGTATGATATTTGCGAATATCTTCTCCCTTTGAGTAGGTTGTCTTATTATTCTTACGTTTTCATTGTTCTTCTGCTGTGTGGAAACTTTCTATTTGGCTGTATTCCCAATAGTTTGTTTTTGCTTTCGTTTCCTTTGCCTCAGGAGACAGTCTAGAAAAATGTTGGCATGCTCCATGTCAAGAAGTTACTGCCTGCCCTCTTGTAGGCTCTTTAGGGTTTCTGGTCTCACATTGAGGTCTCGAAACTGTTTTGTGTGCGTGTGTATGGTGTACAAAAGCAGTCTAATTTCATTCTTTTGTGTGTAGCTGTCCGGTTTTCCCAACACCATTTGTTGTAGAGACTGTCCTTTTCCCTTTTGATATTCTTGCCTGCTTTGCGGAAGATTCATGGAGCACATAATTGTGGGTGTATGTCCGAACTTGTATCCTGTTCCTTTGGTCGCTCTGTCTATTTTTGTGCCGTAGCATCTTGTTAGGACGACTGCAGCTTTGTAGTATAAGCTGAAATCTGAAATTGTGAGTCCTCCAGCTTTCTTTTTCTTTTCCACATTGCACTGGCTGTTCAGTATCATTAGTGGTTCCATACAAACGCTTAGGGTTGTTTATTCGAGGTCTTTTATTTTTTAATTTAAATTCAATT
>NW_023239591.1:0-1222 GCF_002007445.2 Ailuropoda melanoleuca | reverse complement strand
AGAGAGAGAGAGAGAGAGAGAGAGAGAGAGAGAGAGAGAGAGAGAGATCAAGAAACAGAGACTTAACCAGAGAGAACTGATGGTTACCAGAGGGGAGGAGGTGGGGCGGCGGCTGGGGTGAAATGGGTGATGGGGAATAGGGGGTGCACTTGTCCTGATGAGCACCAGGTGACCTAAGCAACTGTGGAATCACTATATTGGACAGCTGGAACTAATATAATAGGGCATGTTAACTAAGCGGAATCAAACATAAACCTTGAAGGAAAAGAAAAAGCAAAGCCTGGTTAGTCTTGCAGGTTTGCCCCCCAAGTGGCCCAGCCAGAGTTGAGATGGGTGCTCTGTGGCTTGGATGAGCAGGGGGAGGATGGGGAGGAGGAGGAGGAGAAGAGGAGGCAGAGGCCAGGGGAGGCTGGGTGGTGCTGCTGCTGGTGGTGGTGGCTGTGGTGGTGACAGCTGTGGTGGTGGCAGGGGTGGGGTGCTGGTGGCTGCTGCTGCTGCTGCTATTGTTGCCCTTCCCCTCTCTGTGCCTGGCAGCAAAGGCAGGGAGAGGAAGGCTCAGTGGGGGCAGGGAAAGGGGTGACTGCCATTTCTGGAGCCACAGTGCCATCCAGCGGAAACTGTCTCTGAAAAGCGCAGGCAGCAGGAACCTGCCTTCTGCCGGGCGCAGGGGTCAGCAGGGGAGCGATGGCTTGTCTGGGCTCTGCCCAAGCCAGGGTTTCCCCCAATGGGGCTCAGAGGCCTAGAGGGAAGTGTGCCTGACAGTGGGGCCCAGTGGGGAAGCAGGAGCTCTCTCCTAGGGGCCCTGGGGACACAGCAGGCAGCCTGAAGGCCAAACAGCCCTGGGGGCGGAGCTTCCTTGTCAGCCATTTTGGGGTGGGCCCAGGGGAAGCAACTCACCACAGTTCCAAGGGAAGGGGGGGGGCATTTCCTCTGGTGTCCTCTCTGGGGAGTAGCGCGGGTGCCCTGCCTGGGGCCATGCCGGGGTCAGGAGGCCCCTTTCCTCGCTGGGAGCCGAGGCTTTTCGAGGTTCTGGGGCCGAGGCCTTCGGTGCTTGGCAGACCCAGGCAACTGCCCTGGTCAGCCATCTCCGGCTGCCCCTGGGGTTTCTGAGTGACTTCCTCAGCTCCAATCTCGGGTCCACCACACAGGTGAAGAGGCGGCCAGGAGCCAGGTGTCCAGGTGCAGGCACCGGACCCACCTTTTCCCTCTTCACCCCCGCCAA
>NW_023239590.1:0-1222 GCF_002007445.2 Ailuropoda melanoleuca | reverse complement strand
GATCCCAGGACCCTGGGATCACGCCCTGAGCCAAAGGCAGACGCTTAATGACTGAGCCACCCAGGTGCCCCCAAATGCCATGTTTTTGCTACTCTGTTAATATAGTCTTCACTAATCTAGATGATCCTTACTTTCAGAACTTTAGGCCTGTGATCTTCAAATTTGTGCTCAATTATTTCCTGAACAGTTTTGAGAAATTGTGTATCACTTTGCACATATTTAAATTTGACAGTTTTTCAGCAAAAGTTGAGATAGTGACAAAGGATGGAATTTCTGACATATTGTAATATTTCAACAAAATACCTCTTTTGCATTTATGTAAGGGGATCTAAACCCCATTATTTATTAAAAATATAAAAACTGCTTCTGGGTGGCACAGGCGGTTGGGTGACTGACTCTTGGCATTGGCTCAGGTCGTGATCTCAAGGGTGTGAGATCGAGCTCCACGTTGGGCTTTGTGCTCAGTACGGAGTCTGCTTTAGACCCCCCCCACGTGTGTGCACACTCTCTCTACAACAGATAAATCTTTAAAAAAATTATAAAAACAAACATGATTGGAAATTTTAATTATTTTCCTTTTGAGTTTGTAAGTCTGTTCTGTTACTCCCACTGCATTTTAGCCTAATGTTATGTACTTTTATGCTTGAAAATATATGTTTTTAAAGATTTTATTTGAGAGAGAGAGCACAAACAGTGTGGGAGGGCAGAGGAAGATCAGGACCCTGAGATCATGACCTGAGCCAAAGGCAGCCACTTAACCGACTGAACCACCCAGGCGCCCCATGCTTGAAAATATTTTAATCATCATCTATCAGACATTTTTGCCACATTAATATATATATGTTAGAAATGTTTTTCTTGGGGCGCCTGAGTGGCTCAGTTGTTAAGTGTCTGCCTTCAGCTCAGGGCATGATCCGGGGGTCCTGGGATTGAGCCCTACATTGGGCTCCCTGCTCAATGGGAAGCCTGTTTCTCCCTCTCCCACCCCCCTGCTTGTGCTCCCTCTCTCACTGGCTGTCTCTCTCTCTCTCTGTCAAATAAATAAAATTTTAAACATTTTTCTTTTCTTTCTTTTTTTTTTCTTGTGACTTTAAGGTTCTAAGTACTATCACAGTTATTTTTTTTTTTTAAGATTTTATTTTTATTTATGTGACAGCCAGTGAGAGAGGGAACACAGCAGGGGAGTGGGAGAGGAAGAAGCAGGCTCCCAGTGGAGGAGCCT
>NW_023239589.1:0-1222 GCF_002007445.2 Ailuropoda melanoleuca | reverse complement strand
GTTTTCTTTGTTTTTAAGGCAATTGAACTAGATATGGTGTGATTTTTATTTAAATAAGATCAGTAGGATTTAGGAACGTCCTAAATACATCTGCAGCTATCGAAGTAGACAAATGATTAAAGATAAGTACACACTTAAACTAGCTTCACTGTTTTGGAGAATGACTGAGATGCTCTCCGACCCAAGCTGTGGAGCTAGGCTCGAAAAGTCAAGAACAGGAAGAGAGCTGACCAGGTGTCACCCATGCCTTATTTCCGCCTTCCTTTTCCTACACTTCACCCATTCCTTTGTGCCTTTCTGAACATGTGGAATTGGTGAGTGTGACAACTTTGAAAATCAGACCCAAGCTGGAAAAGCTGGGGAGGGATGGAAGTGAGGTCAAGACATGCCTTTTCTCTCAGAGTTTACTCTTGTCCACGTCTCTCTCTCAGCATATTATCAGAGCATCCACTCTTGCAATCATGGCCTTCTGCCAGGGAAACTAAGGTGGAAATCCATGCTCCTGGTCTGAGGGGAACTCATATAAATACGTAATTCCAATAGATGAAGACAATTGTAATGATAAAAGGACATAGCCACGTGAGAACGTAGGACAAAGAGCTCTTAATTTCTTTAACTTTAGGTAAATCTGCTTGTCCTGACTTTCACTCTAATGATAGCCCTACAGGGTCTCTAATTTTGTTCTTCATAGTTTAATATTTATAGAATTAATATAAATGAACTTTGGATTTCCATAAATAGCTTAGATCATACAACCACTTAATTTCTGCCAAATCTGCTTCTCTTGTATGAAAATATTTAGGGATATTCCCCCAGATACGAAAACCGGGCGCTTGTGTGATTCCTAAATCACAATTATCATTGTTCTTAACTATTCCACAATTGAACCACAGCTCCCATGTATCTGACGCTAACAGAAACCTCTGAAAACCATCAAACGCATCACCTCCCATTGTCCTTTCTTTAAAAGTCTCTTTGTTTCAATTCCTTTGGCAGATTCTTCTCTCGACATGAGCAGCCCCACTTAGACAGATGGCCAGTTTCATATTCGAGAGATACATTTCTCCCTTGCGTCTAATGTTAGGTGTGTGTGTTCTCAGACTTACGGTTAATGTCACGCTTCTTCTCACCTCCAAGTATCTGCAAACAGTCCGTCCCTCCAGTCCTACTTTCTTACATTTTGTTTTCGGTTTAATTCCATCACCCTGTGGTTATGATTCCT
>NW_023239588.1:0-1222 GCF_002007445.2 Ailuropoda melanoleuca | reverse complement strand
TTTTTTTTACAAGAAGAGAGAATGGCTCTGGGAGATGGAATAGTGAGAATAAAGGACTCAAAAGGATAGGTGGGGGAAAATGAGCGGGGAAGGTGGGGCATTCTAAGCAGTGAGGACTTAAGTCAGTAGCGGGAATTCATTAAAAGTTTCTGAGAAGGGGCAACTATAAGGTCTATGAAGACCCAAACTGTGTCTCTTTGGTCATTGTTTCCCTAATCTCTGGCATATTTCAATGTATGAATGAAGAGAGAGAGAGACAGCTAGAGATTTTAATGTGATTTTAATGTGATTACCTCTCTCAAGACCCTATCTCCTTATAAGGTCATATTCTGGAGTACTGGGGATTAGGGTTTCTTTTTTGGAAGGTTGCACACAATTCAATCAACCACACTGGATTAGCTCAGGTAATATGTACAGCACTGTCTGAGAAATAATTATTTTAATTGCTTTGAATTGTTTTATTTGGGGGAAGTCAGATCATTCAAAGTCCCTACCTTTATTATTTTGGTCACTTGTAACTTGGCTTTCATAAACATCTCTCATACATCACCAGGCATTTTGTTATTTGTAAAAGATGCAAATCCAGTTTAGCTAATGAAGGAAATAGGATGGGAAGGAAGGCTACTCTCTCAACTCCTCCCTCCACTCTAATAGATGGATTCTGGCTACACCAGAAATTAACTTCATTACATTAGTTTACTCTTATTTCCTCCAAAGCTTCATTCAGTTTAGACCAAGGTGGTTTGAACTTTGTTAGTTGTAAACCAGATTTTGCAGTAAACTGTTAAACCTTACCGCTTCCCAGAGAAAGCTACATGTCAAGGTTGGCCATTTGATTCAGGTGGGTCTCTCCAAAGTGATTGGTGGAGCTGCTGTCTGGTCCACAAATTGACTTAGTGGAACACATCCTTTGGGACATGGAAGCTAGTGAAACCATTGAAATACAAGTGGGGTTCAATATGAAACTTGTAGGAATGCATTGAAATCTGTGAATTATTGCCACCACTTTGAAGGAGGTGATTTCTCTATGTCAAATCCAGGAGATAATAAACTTCCTTGATTAATTTATTGTATTCTAAATTTTATCTCAGTGTCCACCTACTACCTGTCTCCCAAGACATTTTTCTTTTTTAAAAACTCTTTGCTGGATTCCAATACTGGGTATTTACCCCAAAGATACAGATGTAGTGAAGAGAAGGGCCATATGCACCCCAATGTTCAT
>NW_023239587.1:0-530 GCF_002007445.2 Ailuropoda melanoleuca | reverse complement strand
AATAATACCACAAGGTAGAAGAGAAATAATGGAGGACCTATGGCAGCAGTGAAGGCGAAACCATTTTCTGAGGGAAGGAGAGGTGGTTAGGGAGGTGTCTAGCGTTGCTTCTTTATCTATTTAAGGTTTTGTCTGTATCACACTCAGACCTGGGACAATATCCACATCCATTCACCTATTCACTCATCAACCCACCCATCCATCCATCCACCTACCTACTCGTCCAAATCCATCCATCCATCCATCTATCCATCCATCCATCCAACNATCCATCCATCCATCCAACCATCCATTTACTCACCCATCGGTCCACCCACCCATCCAAATCCATCTATCCATCCATCCACCCATCCATCCAAATCCATCTATCCATCCATCCACCCATTCATCCATCCATCTATCCGCCTACCCATCTAAATCTATACATCCACCCACCCACTCATCCATCCATCCATCCATCCATCCATCCAAATCCATCTATCCATCCACTAAGAAATACTTATGGGTCTCTATGTGTCAGGCATGTGCTA
>NW_023239586.1:0-1222 GCF_002007445.2 Ailuropoda melanoleuca | reverse complement strand
CTGACAAGTCTCTCAGGAACACTGCCCCAGTCCCTTCATAGATTTTTTTCTTTTCACCATGACACATGTCACTAGCTGAAACTATCTTTATTTTTTTGTCTAACATAAAACTCAAACTTAAGAAATCCAAAATTGATCTACTGATCTGCCATCTTGAAACCTATTCCATTGACCGACTTCCTTGTCTCGCATAAAAGGCAGTTCCACTCTTCCAGTTCTTCCACTGGCCTAGATAAAAACCCAGGATCACCCTGGATTCCTTTTCTTGACAACCCACCTGGAAGTCCCATTCATTCCATCTTCAAAATATAACCACTTGTTACATTTCTTATAATATAACTCCCCCACTCTCTCCCTCTCTCGCACCTGTAGTAGCCCTCCTACCTGGGCTCTCTGCTTCCTCCTCTCTCCCACTTATTCCATTTTCAATATAACAACCAGAGTAACCTTTTTAAAAATAGGTCAAGTCAAGGTATTTCCCACCTCAGAACTGCACAGTGACTCCTTATCTCCCTCAATAAAAGCCAGTGTCCACCATCTAGAGCCATGCTGTAGAATGCAGTAGCCACTAACCATGTGTGGCTACTGAGCGCTTAAAATGTGGCTAATCCAAAATGAGATGTGTTCTAAGGGTAAAATGCACACTAGGTTTCAAAGACTCGGTATGAAAAAAATAATGGAAAACATCAATAATTTTATATTGATTATACACTGAAATGTTAAAATTTTGGATATATTGAGAAAAATAAAATGTATTATTAAAGATAATCTAATCTGTTTCTTTTTACTTTTTATAATGTGGCCACTAGGAAATTCAAAATTACATCTATGACTCATATTTGTGGTTCACATTATATTCCCCTTGGATAGTGCTGTTATTGATTGCATATCGTTTTAACATTGGATGAGATCATCTAGGGAATGGTGTAGACAGAGGACAGAAGAGGTCTATAGATAGAATTCTGGGGCCCCTGAAGAATTGGAGGCCAAGCAGATAAATAGGAACCATTAAAGAAGACAGGGGCGCCTGGGCGGCATCATGAGGTTGAGCCCCCCATTGGGCTTGGTGCTCAGTGCAGAGTCCACTTAAGATTCTTTCTCCCTCTCCCTCTCCCTCTGCCCCTCCCCCCCAACTTGTACTCTCTCACCAAATAAATAAAAAAATCTTTATGAGTCATAAATAAAAAATATTTTATTTATTTATTTATTTATTTATTTATTT
>NW_023239585.1:0-1221 GCF_002007445.2 Ailuropoda melanoleuca | reverse complement strand
GTTGGCAGGCTGGTCACCGGGACAGGGGCCCCAACTCTATGGGATGAGGGGCTGCCCCACAGAGAGCCCGCTGGGGGCCGGCAGGTATGAGGGGCACATGTCCTGTGACCTGGCGCCTGGGCCAGGGTCTCCTTTTACTTCCCGGGAAGGGAAGCACCAGGGAAAGCCACGACCACCCCATGGGCAGGCCAGGAAGGGCTTCCACGGAGCTGAGGGAGGGCTCACCACGTGCTCCTGAGGAGGCCTGGCCTGGGCAGGACAAGGGCTGGGTGTTACATCATATCTAGAAACTATTACACGGCTACGTTAACACTGAATTTTTAAGAGTCGCAAAGTATTTAAGGTTGGAATGCCAAGATATCTGTAATTTGCTTAAATACTTTTGTACAAAAATGAAGTGAGTTCAATTTTTTGACCACTCAGGGTTACAGCTGACAGAGGATGAACTGTCCAGGCCGCTCCCTCTGGGGCTTTTGGATGCAGTACAGGACCACTTTGAAAAGAGAAGCTGCTGTCAGCGTCAGTAAACCCTAAGCTGTATCGGAAAGCACGCTGATGGCACAGATGAGGTCGTTTTGGTGCTGCTTCTCCTGCCCTCCGCCGCCCGGGCCTCGGTCTCAGGCTGGCTTCCTGACCATCCACAGCCCCGAGCTCTGGGGCTGAGTCTGGAGGGAGCGGGCTGAGACCTTAGGCTTCAGTACCCAGCGGCCCCTGCAAACCGACTCAGAGAGCCTCTCTTACCCCAGGATGCTGGAGTCATAAACCCATGCGAGAGGCAACTCAAACTGTCCCCATTTTAGCACGTGAGACAAAAACAGTCTGAGCTGTGACCCGAAACAGAAGCTAAAAAGGAGTCTGGTTTGTTTATAACTAATCTAGCATCAAACTGTTGATTGGAGAGAATTAAAAAAAAAAACCAACACATTATTACGGAAAATTTTACAATACACAACAGGTGAGGGAAGAGTGCAGCGAACCCCACCCTCCCATCACCTGGCTGTAATCACCTTATTTCACACACACACCCGAAAAAGTTTTGGTTTTTTTTCACACCTGAAAGAGTTTGAAGCCAATCCCAAACATAGCATTTTACCCACTGATGTCTACATCTGTAGCCCTAGAAGAGACGAGCCTTTAAAACATGCCCATGGGGGCGCCTGGGTGGCACAGCGGTTAAGCGTCTGCCTTCGGCTCAGGACGTGATCCCGGCATTCTGGGATC
>NW_023239584.1:0-1221 GCF_002007445.2 Ailuropoda melanoleuca | reverse complement strand
GCTTAACGCCTGCGCCACCCAGGCGCCCCACTGCCCCATTTGAGAGCATGGCTCCTTGCCATACCTAGAACAAGATGGCAGCTCCTTGCCATGGCATACAAGGGTGCATACTGTCTGCTTCCACCTACTTTCTTGACTGATTTCATAGCTCTGTTTTCTCTTCTGTTCTTGTCCAGGCGTGGTGTCCTGCTTTCTACACCTTGAAGGTGCCAAGCCTGTGATGGCCTCAGGGCAAGGGTTTCTCAGCCTCAGCACCACTGACATTTCGGATAATTCTCGGCATAAGGGTTTGTCCTGTGCAAAGTGTAGGATGTTTATCTGCATCCCTGGCCTCTAACCATGATATGCCAGTAGCATTCTTCTCTACCACCACATTGTGACTACCAAAAAGTCTAGACACGGGCAAATGTTCCCTGGGGGGCAAACCCCATATCCTTGAGAACCTTCCTTGCAGCCTCGGGACACTGGCTCGTCCCTTCTTCTAGATCATCACCCCCACCCCCTACACCACCTTCCCGCTTCTAGTGCTCTCTTGCCCTTCAGATATCAATTTAATGTCGCCTTCTTAAAGAGGCCTCCCCTGACCAACCAATATAAGACAGCCACTCCGTCACTTTCTCTCTCTGGTTTCAGTTGCTGGGTAAACCCCCACCAGTCTCCGATCGCTCTTTTGGGCAGTAATTTCCATCGTTTTGTTGGGTGCTGTATTCCTAACACCGAGAATGGAACCTGCCATGGAGCGGGGGCTCAGTACATATTTGCTGAATGAATGAATTCAAGATACTTTGAATCTGTGATCTTACTTGTCCCTGTACACTCATTAGGTCATTTTCATGTATTTCTAGTTCGTCCTCTGCTTTCCCTTTTTTAAACTGAAGGATATTCAACCTACAGTGTGACGTTAGTTTCAGGTGTACAATCTAGTGATTCCACAATTCCATACATGACTCTGAGCGCATCGTGGTAAGTGTTCTCTCCATCCCTTTCCCTTATTTCACCCCTCACTCCCCTCTGGTAACCACCAGTTTGCCTCTTTTTTCTTTTGTTTGTTTGTTTTGTTTCTTAAATTCCACATAAGAGTGAAATCATATGGTATTTGTCTTTCTCTGACTTTGCTTAGCACGATGCTCTCTAGCTCCATCCGTGTCACTGCAGATGGCAAGATTTCATTCTTTTTTATGTCTGAGTAATATTCCAGTGTGTGTGTGTGTGTGTGTGTGT
>NW_023239583.1:0-1221 GCF_002007445.2 Ailuropoda melanoleuca | reverse complement strand
GGACGCCGGCCTGCTCTCTCCTCCGCGGGGAGCGGGTGGGTTAGGTGGGGGCGAGCCCACGCAGCCCTCTCTGCAGCTCGCGTCCCCGCTCACCCCCTCCCCCGTTGTGTGCCCCAGGAGGCCGCGGAGGAGGTGACGAGGCGCGTGCACTCCCTGTCGGGGAAGAAGGACGGGCTGGTGCCCATGTTCATCAGCACTCACAGCGGCCTCTTCACGCACATGGGCGTGTTCACGCTGGGCGCCAGGGCCGACAGCTACTACGAGTATCTGCTGAAGCAGTGGATCCAGGGAGGAAAGAAGGAGACCCAGTGAGGCTGGTTTCCGCTGCGTCGGGCGGGGTCCCTGCGGCTGTCCTCGTTTCGGGTTCGGGGCAGACGGCCGCAGCCTAGCCGGGCCCAGACTCGGCCCCTCTGCGGGGAGTGTGCTTCTTCCCCGCACGGCCTTTGTGCCGAGGAGGGGGGACCTGGCCGGTCGCCAAGGCCCAGGGCTCCTCAGTGCCAGGCGGGGCTCGGGGTCTGGGCCTGGCCGCAGGGCCGCCGGCTCACCGGCGGAGCGAGCGGTCTTCCTCGGGGTCGTGGAGGCCACCCTGCGCACACGCTCCCCAGCAGAAGGCGGCCGGGAACACCCGGGCCTCCCCACGCTTCCTGTAGGACGCCCCGAACGTGCCCTTCCCCCGAGAGCGGCCAGATCCACGGCTGTGTCGTTCGGCGTGGAAGACAGAGCTCAGCCTCGTGAGGGAACTGGAAATCCCCGAAGTCTCGAGCCTCGGGGTGGCCGCCACCCAGCACTCCTGGGGCGCAGCTCCGGGCTGACCCCTGCGGGCGGAGACAAGGGCGTCCCATCTGGGGAGCCTGCGGGGACGCCGGGGCCTGGGGCTCTGCAGAGGCTGGTCTGGGGTGGTCCCTCAGGGCCGGTTGAGAGGAGCGGCCCTGTTCAGGGGAGCCGAAGGCACAGCCCTACGCCCCACGCCGACGGTCGTGAGCCTCCAGCTCCGGGCTGGCCGCTCCTGGGGGATGGGGGTGAAGGGGCTGTGTGCCCGCCCGGCCTGAGCTGAGGGGCCTGCCGCTCCGCTCAGGTTACTGGAAGACTACCTCGAGGCCGTCGAGGGGATCAAGAAGCACTTGCTGCGCAGGTCTGAGCCCAGGAAGCTCACCTTTGTGGGGGAGCTCGCCCACGGCCGCTTCAGCGCCAAGATGGTGAGCGTGTGCACGATCCCGGGGG
>NW_023239582.1:0-1221 GCF_002007445.2 Ailuropoda melanoleuca | reverse complement strand
AAAAAAAAAAAAAGTAAGTAGTGCCTCTAATTCAGAGTTCTGTGAGTGAGAAATACAGGATCCATCACCCTAGGGCCACAGAATGGGGAGTCCTCCGTGGCAGGCAGGGCTGAGGCTAGGCTCAGGGACTCACTCCTGTTTCTTGGACACCTGCTTAGCTCTCATATGTGACAGGCCAATGAACAGCAATTCATAATTAATAAGGAATAGTGTTTTACTACAATGTTGTAACTACTGAAGGACTTTATATTATTATGTGGAAAAATAGTTTAACAAGATACGTAAGCAAAAGGGATGCAAATGTCTAAAAAAAGGTCAATTTCTGAATGTTAAACTTGATTCTCAGTGAGAGTGCTCCTTGTAGATGTTCAGATTGTGATATGGTTGAACAAGCAAGCCTCTACCAGTCAAACTCCACTCTGTTCATTAAGTGACAGAAGCTGCCATTTAAAGAACAAAGATGGCTTTAGTTTCTAGATGCAGCAAAAGTGTGCTGTGTGACTGACTAAACCAACTTGTCAGTTATAGAATAATGTGTTTAAGTTATTAAATATACCAGGTCAAATTTCCACTAGGGTCTGGACTTTGAGACAACCCCGTAGTATGGGAAGGGGTAGGGACAATAGTTTCTAAGTATACCCTGCTCCAAGACATAAGGAAAACCTGCAGACTCCAGGTGGGATGTACCTTTACCTACCTGGGAGCACTAGTAAGTTTTTCCAACATGATTTCCAAAAGGACCGCCTCCGGAAGACGGCATTTCCAGGAGTGACGCTAAAGCTTCCTAGGCGCGGTTTCGCTGGCACTGCAATGTCATTCCCAGAAGTACTACCTTCAGGAGGCGGGTCCTGGTGGGAATGATATCACAGTATGACAAGTACTGTCAGCACACCTGTGAATAGGCACAGAAAAGTGGGTAACAGGACACCTGCACAGAGGCAGTCACAGCGTATGGACATTCTACTTCCAGCTGTACCTTATTTCTTTGGTCTTCTTGAAGATAGGTTTTCCTTCCTTTTCCTCTCCAATATCAAAAAGGTCTGAATATAACTCCTTGTTCTTATGGTCTACCTGGAAAAGTGCACAACGATCGGCATTCACCAGATTTTTTGCATATATCTAAAGACAAACGATAAAACAAGAGTAATGAGCCAATGAGAAATTCAGAGTTTAAAGGCAAACTTTATCAGAAATAAACATACATTTCAGCTGCTGTATACT
>NW_023239581.1:498-3202 GCF_002007445.2 Ailuropoda melanoleuca | reverse complement strand
GGGAGAAATAGCACCTCCTCCTATTCGAGTGAGGATGGGCAGGAGAATATTGGTGAACATGAAAGAAACTGCACATTTCTGTCCCTCTCCCTGCTGCTTTCTTCATTCCCTTAGATTCCGCTGCCCCTCCTCACTGACCTAACATCATGGGTCATCATCATCATCACTATCATTACAGTAATCCATTATTTTTAACTCCACCAGGGTTAGTCCCAGTCACCTCAGTAACCAACCCACCTATCCAATCTGCCATGTTGCTTCCTTTCCACTTGAACCCCCAGCTGCCTGTGGCTGCAGGTGCACATGGTCATGCTGACTGCGCCCCTGTAAGTGTGACACACCCTCTGGGGTGTCCCTAGTTGAGACACTCTGTGGTACTTCCTTTCTCATATCCCTCTCTGTAATGCAAGTTTATGTCTTTCCTTTCTGGTATATGTGGCCAAGTTTCCCACAGTTTGCTTGAAGTTAGAAAGTATCTTCCATCCATACTCCAAATAGGGAAATAGAAGCTAGAAGATAGGACTCAGGGGGACCCAAGCTTACTCGTTCCGCAAAAGTCTCTCCTGGCGCTTCAACATCTCCCACAGCTCTGCCAAAGTCTGCCTAGGCAGGTCCTCAGGAACTTGGGGCTTGAAGCTGCAGGCCAGCAAGCACATTCTGTGGGGCTGAGGCTGGCGAGGCGGCGGGCAGTCAGCTTACTTGGCAGCCCCCACTGCCAGCGCCGGATCTGCTGCCAGTGTGGACTCCAAGGTACGAGCAAGAGTCCCCATTTTCCCAGAAGAACAGGTCTTCTTTGAGCTGAATTGAGCTTTATTGAACACTGGAAACAAACACAGATGGCGGAGGAGTGGGGGACCCCTTTTTCAACTGGTCCCCTGAGTCGAGCTGGATAGGTACCAGATCAGCCTGAACATCCATGGAATCAGCCTGAGACGCAGGAAGATACAACTGGATCTCTACAAATGAACATTTCCAGTGCTGAGTATTGAGGTACGAGGCAGGGAACCATGAAACCGCACATAGATATTGGAAGATAAATGGAAGGGGCAGGGAGCCGCCACATTAGGGTGCCGGGAAGCGGTATCCACCTGCACGGGGGAGTGGTTGGACTCGCGGACGGCACCTGTGAGACAGCGGACTGACACCATGAGCCGGGAGCATGCGCCACCAGACATTTCATGGAACTCCGGAATCCAGGTGTTCTCACTGGATCCAGACTGAGACCAGGAGCTCCAGGAGCACGCACGGGGCGGTTGGCGGCTGGAGGCTGTCAGTGTTAGAAACACAATGGACAGAGACGCGCTGGCCCTGGAAGTAAGGGCTGGGACGCTGGGTGTGGGGTGCACATCCCGGGACGCTGCAGGGTTGAGCAGCACCAACAGTAACAGAGTTTAAGTGGCCAGAACATCAGTGGAGAATGGTCTGCAATCCACCTGTTCTATGACAGAGGCTGAGATTTGGCCGCTGTTGCTCTGACTCCAGAAGAGGCACAGCAGAACGCCAGGGAAAGCTGCCAGAGAACAAAAGACTGGAAATACCAGCTCACAGTGCCCATCCCCATCCCCCCTCAAAGGGGACATGGAGACTCTACCCAAACAGGGTTGCCTGAGTATCCGCACGGCAGGCCCCTCCCCCTGAAGGCAGGTTGAAAAATCAAGAATCCCAAAACCCGGGGCACCCAGGTGGTGCAGTCATTGAGCAACTGTCTTTGGCTTAGGGAGTGATCCCGGCATTCCGGTAAGGAGCCCCTCATGGGGCCCCTCATGGGGCTCCTCCACTGGAAGCCTAGTTCTTCCTCACGCACTCCCCTGNTCCTCCACTGGAAGCCTGCTTCTTCCTCACGCACTCCCCTGCTTGTGTTCCTTCTCATGCTGGTTGGCTCTCTGCCACATAAATAAATAAATAAAATCTTTAAAGAAGAAGCCCACATCCCTAAGATCCCTATTAAACAAGGGGGCATGGACTGGGTCCCAGTAAATAATCTGTGCTCTGGACAACCCCACAACCTCTCCTCATCAGAATGACAAGAAGGAGAAGTGACCCCAACCAGCAAAGAAAAGACAGTGAGTCTGTGGCCTCTGCCACAGAAATAATGGATATGGACATAACCAAATTATCAGAAATGGGATTCAGAGTAAAAATGGTCAAAATGATGAGTAGACTTGAAAAAAGTATTAACAAAAATGTTACTGAGAATATAGAATCCCTACGGATGGAAATGAGAGCGAATTTGACAGAAAATAAAAATTCTATGAGCCAAATGCAGGCAAAACTAGAGGCTCTGATAGCCAGGGTCACCAAAGCAGAGGAACGTATTAGTGAATTGGAGGATGGGTTAATAAAGGAAAAAACGAAAATAGAAGCTGGACTTAAAAAAAATCCATGCCCACGAATGTAGATTATGGGAGATCATGGACTCTATGAAATGATCCAATGACAGAATCATCGGCATCCCTGAGAGGGTGGAGAAAAACAGAGGTCTAGAAGAGATATTTGAACAAATTGTAGCTGAAAACTTCCCTAATCTAACGAGGGAAACAAATATTTGTGTCCAAGAGACAGAGAGGACCCCTCCCAATTTCAACCACAACAAACCTACGCCACATCACGTCTTAGTGCAATTCGCAAGTATTAGATCCAAGGATACAGTATTGAAAGCGGCCAGTGCAATGAAATTTCTCACGAACCAAGGGAAAGGTATCAA
>NW_023239581.1:0-302 GCF_002007445.2 Ailuropoda melanoleuca | reverse complement strand
AAACCAGCCCTACAGGAGACATTAAGAGGGGTTCTATAAAGGTAAAAACACCACAAGAGTGATACAGAACAGGAAGCCACAACCGATACAAAAAAGACTTTACTGGCAACATGGCATTATTAANAATTCTATCTCTCAATTCTCAGTGACAATGTGAATGGTTTAAACACTCCCATAAAATGCCACTGGGTTCCAGATTGGATAAAAAGAAATGACCCATCCATTTGCTGCATACAAGAGACTCATTTTGAACCCAAAGATGCATTCAGACTGAGAGTAAAGGGATGGAGTACCATCTTTCA
>NW_023239580.1:0-1221 GCF_002007445.2 Ailuropoda melanoleuca | reverse complement strand
TGCATACGCTCTGTTTCTCATGAATAAATAAATAAAATCTTTTAAAAAAGCCTTTTCTTTTTAAAACTAAGCAAATGTAGAAACCAAAAGTTTCAAGTGTATATCAAGTAATGGGAGATGGTCAAAATTAAGTTAACTTGAATTACAAGAATTAAAGAGGTAGTTCTTAAAAATTAAGAAACAATTTGAAATCACTGAAATTTTAGGATTTAAGAATCTTACAGGGTTTTTTAAAAATTTTGGCCTTTGATGACTACATTTTAAGGTAATGTCAGTTAACACCTTAGAACCTAATTCAAATTCAGGTATGTTTTTGTGTTTTTCCATCTCAGCATCAGTTACTGCTTAAGGATTCTGATTGCTAGGGTTAATTATTGTCTTTAAATTATTACTTGATTTTGGAAGTTTTAGTTTATCAGAAACACATGAATTCAGGAATCTATTTAGGATGTAAATTAATGAGAGGAACAAAAGCCCTCACAGATAGAACTTTCTTGCTTTAAATTAATGTCTAGCATGTTGTCTTTGATGTATATCCAAGAAAAATTCATGTACCCGTGGATCAAAGAAATTGGTGTAAGAATGAACATAACTTCATTTTTCATGTTAGCCCTAAATTGAACATGACCTAAATGTCCTTCAAAAATAAAAAATCAATAAATTGTGATGTGTTCATACAATGGAGTACTCTACACAATGAAAAGGAACAAGTTAAAGTTACAAGCAACAATGTGGATGAATCTCACACATAATCTTTTGAACAAAAGAAGCCTGACAAAAGACTTGCAGCATACTTTAATTTATATAAAATTCCAATTGTAGTGAGTGTTAGAGGTCACCATATAGGTCCTTTTAGGGAGGAGGGAAAGAGGTAACGTTTGGGAGGGTACACAAGGAAAGCTTATGAGGGCATTCTTTCTTGATCTGAATGGTTATTTACATAGACTTACTTACCTTGTAACAATTCCTGGATGATTTATAAACTTTTCTGTAACCATGTTCAACAAAACAGTGCATAAAATAAGAATTTTTTTTAAAGGGACCCTTGGGGATGCCAGGGTGGCTCAGTTGGTTAAGTGCCTATCTTTGGCTCAGGTTATGAGCCCAGGGTCCTGGGATTGAGCCCCTTGTTGGGCTCTCTGCTCAGTGGGGAGCCTGCTGCTCCCCCTGCTTGTGCGCATTCTCTCTCTCTGACAAATAAAATAGCAAAAAAAAAAAAAA
>NW_023239579.1:0-1221 GCF_002007445.2 Ailuropoda melanoleuca | reverse complement strand
CCACTTCTATGCATTTTCCTACCTATGACCAAAATATATAAATATCTATAAACAATCAAATACTAACAAATTAGACAACCTAGAAGAAATGAATAAACTCTAGAAACATATGATCTTCCATGACTGAATCATGAAGAAATAGAAAATCTGAACAGACCAATTGCTAGTAATGAAATTAAATCAGTAATCAAAAACTCCCAACAAATAAAAGTCCAGGTCCAGATGGCTTCATAGATGATTTCTACCAAACATTTAAATAAAAATTATTACTTACCCTTCTCAAGTTATTCCAAAAATTTAAAGAGAAAGGAGTACTACCAAACTCATTTTATGAGGCCAACATTACCCTGACACTAAAAAGACACTACAAAAAAGGAAAATTACAGACTAATATCCCTGATGAACACAGTTCCAAAAGTCCTCAATAAAATATTAGCAAATCAAATTTAACAGTACTTTCAAAGGATCTTACACTGTGAACCATTAGGATTCATTCCAGAGATGCAAGCATGATTTAACAGCGTTTAAATCAATCAGAGTAACATACAACATTAACAAATGAAGGATAAAAATTATACTATCATCTCAATAGATGCAGAAAAAACATTTGACAAAATTCAACATCCATTTATGATAAAAATTGTCAACAAAATGGGTGGATAGGGAATGCACCTCAACATAATAAAGACCATATATGAAAAACCCACAGCTAATATCATACTCAATGGTGAAAACCTGAAAGCTTTTCCTCTAAGATCAAGAACAGAACAAGGATGCTCACTCTTGCCATTTTTATTCCACATAATATTGGAGGTCCTAGACACAGCAATTATACAAGAAAAAGAAGTAAAAACATCCAGATTGGAAGAGAAAAAGTAAAACTGTCACTATTTGCAGATGACATGATGAAATATATAGAAAACCCTGAAGATTACACCAAAAAACTGTTAGAACTAATAAATGAGTTCTGTAAAATTGCAGGACACAAAATTAATATACAAAAATCTGTTGTGTGTTTCTATACACTACTAACAAATTACCAGAAGGAGAAATTAGGAAAATGGTCCCATTTGTAATTGCATCAAAAAGAATAAAATACCTAGGAATAAATTTAACCAAGGAGGTGAAAGACCTATATTCTGAAAACAATAAGATACTCTGATGAAAACAGTTGAAGATGATACAAGAAATTGAAAGATATACTGCACTCATGAATTGGAA
>NW_023239578.1:0-1221 GCF_002007445.2 Ailuropoda melanoleuca | reverse complement strand
TATTTCACATACTAGGTACACAAGTGAAACACACAGTTCATCAATTTCATTACATGTAAGACTTAAAATAATGTGAGATTTTATTTGCCTCTTTATCAGCAACATGTGCCCAGTTCTGTCCCCACGTGCAACGCCTTCCTCTAAAAAAAAAGAATTGAACCCTCTTCTGGAAAGGCTTCTTGTGATTATGATGTTAGGTAATTGAGTATGGGCTGGAACGATGGAAGACAGTAATTCACAGATGGCGAGCTCCTCATGATGGCAAAGGCCCAGAGCATAACAGTGACATTGGATAGGGAGATAGAGTGAAGGAGAAGCTCATCGAAAACAAGGAGATCAAAGACTGAAATGCCAGAGTGCCAGATGGTCATCCATGTGGATGCAGACATCTCCTAGGGTGAAGGCAGGGCACATGGCTGAAGGAGAGATGGAGAGCCAGGTACCCAAAATTGAGTGAGTAAGTAGAGAGACAAGGAGGTTGGTGGACATCAATATAAGAGGATAAGATGACATAGCCAGATAGCATTAACCTCAGACAGAAAATTTACTAAGGGGTTGAGGAGTAAACTCCTGGAAAGTTGCAGTGAAATGGGAAAGAGAATGCAAACTAGCATCCAGATTCCCACACCCAGGGAACGTGGGGGAGCTAGCAGCCTACATTTGAAAGAGCTGCAAGGGAAGTGCTTACTGTCTCCAAATCGAGCCAGTCTTCAGGTAGGCAAAGAGACAAAGGAAAAACTACTAGAAAGCCTGAAAGTATAGACAAGATTGTTAGTAAAGAATTCTAGAGAAAGCATCAGGAAGATGAGCAAGATGAAGGAGAGGGGGAGAAGAGGAAGGAGAGATTGGATCAGAGGAGAGAAATCATGGTTGAACTAATAAGAGTAAGGGAGAAAATAAGTAATGACTTAGTTTTTGGTGGCAACCAGGACCAACGTGCAAATCAGCTTAAAAGAAAATATGTCTATAATACCTTCATGTTGGAAGTTTGAATGGAAGTAGAACAGTAACTCTATGAGTTCCTCTGGATGCTGAGTGGAGAATGAGTGTACAGCAGGGGTTCTCAATGCCAAGGGTACCTCAGAATCTTTCAAAGAACTTCTATAAAACATAGATATCTAGGCCCCACTCCCAGACAATTAAATCAAAATCATTGAGAGTGGACGTGAACACTGGTAGTGTTGGGCAACAGTATTTTTTTTTCCGAGATTTTTTTTTTAA
>NW_023239577.1:0-1221 GCF_002007445.2 Ailuropoda melanoleuca | reverse complement strand
GGGGGGGGGGGGGGGGGCCCAGGAGGGGCACCGACGTTAGGAAAACGCGAAGCATCTGTAAGGACAGAGGCTTCTCTGAAACAAGGGCTACATTCATAAGGCGTCTTCCCGTTCAGAAATATGCGTTCCTTGGTCTCCAGCCACAGTGGTGCCGAGCAGGAGCAGAGAAAAAGCCAATCTCCCCTGAAATGCTCTTTTGATGACAGAATGGAAACTGGCCGATGAGACGCAAACAGAATCAACATTTAAACCCCCGTGAACCGGCTTTTGGCAAGATGCCCAAGGGCTCCCATCTCCCCCTGAGCTCTGATCACAGCTTGAAAACGACCACACCGACCATCCCCACCCTAGTGCAGTCAGTGATCTTTCTAGAACACAGCGCTGAGCTCATCTGTGCCGTGTCCAGCTGCAGGTATTGGTCGGCAAGGAGCAGGGCCACCCCTTGCCAAAGAGCTGCTGGTGGAGCCCCGTCGTCCCTGGGTCCTGCCTGGTGTGGGGCGGGGAACGGATCCCAGCGTGAGGGCTTGTGCGTGGGCTCCCGATCTGGTGCCTGCACACCCGGCCTCGGCGAGTCAGCCTTTCCAAGAGCACCTCGAGTTTCTATCGCTTCCACCCTCGCTTCTGCTCTTCTCTCTGCCTGAATTCTCTTCTTCCATCCTCTCCACTGGCAAACTCCTACTCAGCCTTCAAGGCCCAGATCCAATAGCATCTCCCTGTCCTTTTCCCTCCCTGTCCCATAGAAGGAGCAAATCCTCCCTTCTCTGACTCACACAGTCTTTCAGAGCTCCTTCGTCCAGTGCGTGTTTGTTGAGCGCCTACTGAATACCTGGCCGCCTTCTAGGTGCTGGGGCTAGAGCACGACCTAGACTCGGTCCCTGCACCCGAGGTGGGTGCCAGCCCCACCTCACCCCACCCCAGCACTGTGTCGGGTGCTCTGTGTGCCCCGAAGCAATGACGAGGGGGATGGGTACTGGAGAAGCTGGATCAGGGCTGACCCTGATGGAGCCTGAGTCAGGCCAGAGGCCCGGGATTCACACACTGAAGAGGCTCTGGCCTCCGAGGCTCCCCGCAGCTGCCTCCAGGCCTGGCTTCCCCAGGTCACCCAGTCAGCTGGCCACAATGCCCGGCTCTCGTGCGCTCGGGAGGGGGAGGCCCTGGCTGCTCCTGCCTCTTGGCCATAAAGGGGCGCACGCTGCCCTCTAGATCCGCTGGTCGGGGAGG
>NW_023239576.1:0-1221 GCF_002007445.2 Ailuropoda melanoleuca | reverse complement strand
AAAATTGTTATTATTATAAAAAGAATTGCAGTAACATTGGTTAACATTTTGAGTGCTTACTTTTTTGCCCAATACTAGTTTAAGTGCCTCCCATGTGTCATCCAATTTAATTTTAATCCTCTAACAGTTTTGCCTGGTAGCATCCTATTTGTTATTTCTATTTTTCAGTTAAACTGAGGTACCCAGGGGTTAAGAAACTTGCCTAGGGTCACTCAGAATTGAGGGCTGACCCGGGATTCAAACCCAGTTAGTTTAGCTCCAGAACCTACCCAATGGAGTATTAATCACTATGCTTATATTGGCATTGCTATTTCTTGTTTCTTTTCTACTGAGGATACATAGTTACCCATTCTCTGTGTAGGAGACGGGACTGTGAGGCCATGATGGCAGCTCCATCAAGCCACCTGTTCATTAGTATCTCTACTCTGTGGGCATACCTCAAATGAATTAGGAACACATGCGCTTCTATCTATGAGCAAAAACATTCATAGATTGAGTATATATGTATATAGATTATAGAAACAAGTTCAGAGATAAAGATCAGAATATAAATGGAAAGAGGCAAGACATTTGCAAAATAATTTATGGGCTCATGATTGCATTGTGAAAGATAGTTATTCATTGGTTTAAGTTGGATGAAAAGTGTCATTATGGTAACACAGTGAGTGATAGTCATACTTAATCTGTTTTCTACCACTCAAATAAGGTAAATGTCATTCATGTGTGACATTCTCCTATGGAGCTGCCCAGACTTTGACATCTCTCCCCAGTCTTTTTGTGGAAAATTAAGGTACATAATGAATTATTTATTTCTGCCATTCATGAAAGCGTTTTATAGGAATTTGGGTGCTTAAATTAGCACTTAGATCTCTCCCCAAAAAAGGTTATTTTTCAACAAAGTTCCATTAAATTCAACAAATTTACTATGCTCTGCCTATGCTGTACCGTATGGTAGCTACTAGCCACATGTGGCTGTTAAAATTTAAAAATTCAGTTCTTCAGTTGCTCTAGTTACATATCATGTGCTCAGTAGCTCGCCTGTAGCTGGTGGCTGCCATTTAGACAATGCAGATTATAGAACATTTCCATCATTACAGAAAGTTCTATTGTACAATGCTGCTAGATGGTAGGATACACTAAAGATACAATGATGACCAAAACATTCTAGATGCCTGCCCTTATGGGCATATAGTCCTGCAGAGAGGACAGCTGCTTAATAAG
>NW_023239575.1:1816-2279 GCF_002007445.2 Ailuropoda melanoleuca | reverse complement strand
GGTGGTGGCAATGGAGCGAAGAGGCCAAAAGCATGCCCATCAGAAAAAACACCGTACAGGGACCGTCTTAGTACTATCATCATGTTCCTGAATAGGGAATCATGAGGGAAAGTGCTCACAGATGTCTGACGAGAGTGCCACATAATGGTCTCGGAGACACCACACAATCCAGGGATATATCAACGAACATCATGTCTCATGAGTAAGAGTGCATGAAAGGAAAGTTTCAGGAATTTCGAGGACTCAGCGCCCTTCTTATTGGTAATAAAGCAGAGCATCAAGGAAAACATCTCCAGCTAACATTAGACTTTTCATTGGGGAACCTAATTCCACATTGGGTGTATGGGCCTGGGAAGGATCCAGCACTTAGAACGAAGAAACATAGTGTCAAGATAAAGCCCTTGAAGTCACTTCGTCCTTATGGAAGTTGGAACAAGAATCAAGGTGCTTTGGTACTGTGAGT
>NW_023239575.1:1495-1785 GCF_002007445.2 Ailuropoda melanoleuca | reverse complement strand
GAGAAACAAAATTTGGCCAAACCAGCCTCCAATGCAATGTTTGCTTCATGGGTAAATCCTATCAAAACTGCTGGTGGCAATTAAACTAAAAGGCCATAAATATGTCAGTCAAAAACAACACCGTACGGGGACCGTCCTAGCACTATCATCATCCTTCTTGAATAGGGAAACAGGAGGGAAATGGTTCACGGAAGCCTGACGAGAGTGCCATATAGTGGCCTCTGGGACACCACACAATCAAGGGAATTATCAACGAGCATCAGCTCTCATGAGTAAGGGAGCATGAATGA
>NW_023239575.1:567-1247 GCF_002007445.2 Ailuropoda melanoleuca | reverse complement strand
GCTTTGGTACCGTGAGTGAAACACGACGGAACACCGCACTGAGAAACAAAATTTGGCCAAAACCCGCTTCCAATAAATATTTGCTTCCTGGGTAAATCCTATCAAAACAGGTGTTGGCAATGGAGCGAAGAGACCAAAAGCATGCCCATCAGAAAACACACCGTACAACGTCCGTCTTAGCACTATCATCATGTTCCTGAATAGGGAATCATGAGGGAAAGTGCTCGCGGATGCGTGACGAGAGTGCCACATAGTGGTCTCTGAGACACCACACAATCCATCGAACATTATGTCTCATTAGTAAGACTGCATGAAAGAATACGTTCAGTAATTTCGAGGACTCAGCGCCCTTCTTATTGGTAATAAAGCAGAGCATCCCGGAAAACATCTCCAGCTAACATTAGACTTTTCATTGGGGACCCTAATTCCACATTGGGTGGATGGGCCTGGGAAGGATCAAGCACTTAGAACGAAGAAACATAGTGTCAACATAAAGCCCTTGAAGTCACTTCCTCCTTATGGAAGTTGGAACAAGAATCAAGGTGCTTTGGTACTGTGAGTGAAAAATGGCAAAGATAGCAATAAGAAACATAATTAGGCCAAAACCCGCTTCTAACGAAATGTTTGCTTCCTGGGTAAATCCTATCAAAACTGGTGGTGGCAATGGAACGAAAAGGCCA
>NW_023239575.1:0-548 GCF_002007445.2 Ailuropoda melanoleuca | reverse complement strand
AAACATGCCCGTCTTAAAAACACTGTAAAGGGACCGTCTTAGCACTATCATCATCCTTCGTGAATAGGGAAACAGGAGGGAAAGTGTTCACGGAAGCCTGACGAGAGTGCCATATAGTGGTCTCTGGGACACCACACAATCCAGGGAAATATCAACGAGCATCAGCTCTCATGAGTAAGGGAGCATGAATGAAAAGTTTTGGGAATTTTGAGGACTCAATGCCCTTCTTATTGGTAATAAACCAGAGCGTCCAAGAAAACATATCAAGCATACATCAGCGTTTTCATTGGGGACCTCCATTCCTCATTGGGTGTATAGGCCTGGGAAGGGTAAAACACTTAGAGCCAAGAAATAAGGTGTGAGGTTAAAGCCCTTGAGTTCACATTGGCCTTTTGGAAGGTGGAACAGGAATCAAGGTGCTTTGATACCGTGAGTGAAACCCAACGAACACCGCACTGAGAAACAAATTTGGCCAAACCCCTTCCAATGAAATATTTTCTTCCTGGAAATCCTATCTAAACTGGTGGTGGCAATGGAGCGAAGAGGCC
>NW_023239574.1:0-1221 GCF_002007445.2 Ailuropoda melanoleuca | reverse complement strand
AAAAAAAAAAAAGCCACATTGAGGGTTCTATGAAATAAAGGACCAGGGCCCTTCAAAAGTTTCACGGTCACAGGAGGCAAGGGAAGACTGAGGAACTGTCACAGATTTGAGGAGACAGAGACACAGCAAAATGCAACAGGGCACCTGGAACAGAAAAAGGACATCTGAAGGAAAAGTGGCAAAAAGAGCTCCCATGAGCTCTGCAGCTTAGTTCATCGTATTGTACCGGTGTTAACGTCATAGTCTAGATAATTGTACTGCGCTTATGTAAGATATTAACATTAGAGGAAGTTGGCTGAAACATACACCTGAACTTTTTGTACTATTTTTGTAACTAGCCTGTAAGTCTAAAATTATTTCAAAATGAAAAGCTAAAATAAGGCCTTGTGTGTGTCGGCAGTGGAGGGAGAGAGAGACAGAGAAATGTCACCAGAGTCACCAGAGATGTATACAGTAATCAAATATGACATGAGCCCCACTCGAACGGTGAATGCCTACCTTCTGGAAATAAGAGAAAGGCAAAGGTAGGGGCATGAAACCTCCTTAAGTTACAGAAATACCACTGTATTTCTGATATCTGATCTACTGAAAGACAAACCTAAATGAGATTAGTCTAGTCGAACATGACAAGCTGGCACAGGTTGAGTGAAAGCAGACATGGGCAGAGACTACCTGAAGACCAGAACCAGGTGACAGCTCAAAAAGACAGGTGAAAACTCACCTTCGCTGAGAAAGAAATGACCGCTCTCCCAGAGCCTAAAGGTCCCCAGAATTCCAGAAACTCCTTTGTCTCTGACGTGTGAGGTTGCCCACCCATGGAGGGCGGTACTGACCAGCAAAAAAGGGTCTAATGGTTGAGTTCTTGTGCTCCTATCTATTCACTGTGTTAGTCACATTTCTCAACCACTTCCTTTTGTTGATCTTGGAGGGATGTCGTCATGCTGAGAAGCCACTTCAAAAGATGGATTCAAATACCTTTGTTCTGCCTTTTACTTTTTTTTTTTATTCTGAAGGATTTTCCTCTTATTATCTTATTGCTTCACTGGCTATTACCCTCAATCCGGACAGAAAACATATGCTTTGCCCCTAATGCAATACCCTACCAATATTTTTAGTCGCTGAATATTTTTACCAAGAGCAGCCATTTTATTTTATTTATTTTATTTTAATGTTTTTTTATTATATTATGTTAGTCACCATACAGTACATCCCTGGTTTCTG
>NW_023239573.1:0-1221 GCF_002007445.2 Ailuropoda melanoleuca | reverse complement strand
AAGAAAGAAAGAAAGAAAGAAAGAAAGAAAGAAAGAAAGAAAAGAAAGAGAAAGAAAGAAAAAGAAAGAAAAGGAGGGAAGAAAAAGTCTGGTGTCTAGAAGTAATTGAAAAGACAACCTAAAAAGCTGAATCAACTGGCTGGAGAGGCAGACCCTGCCTACACACCCCCGGGGCACACTGGCTCAGCTTTAGGCGCAAGCAAGCACACACTTTCCAGTCCTTCTGGACCCTCACACAGCAGAACACAGGAGACCTTGGGGCTACTTGGAGCTGCCTGTCTTGCAGAGCCTGCTACTTCCTGTTTGCTTCGTGACTCCAAAGCTGATTGAGGATGTTTCCTACAGATAGAAGAATTCCTTCATCCAGCTGACTTTTATGAGCA
Source organism: Ailuropoda melanoleuca (assembly GCF_002007445.2). NCBI lineage: Eukaryota > Metazoa > Chordata > Mammalia > Carnivora > Ursidae > Ailuropoda > Ailuropoda melanoleuca. Next base: position 838 of record NW_023239573.1, on the reverse strand, counting down.
TCCACTATGTTTTAACTAGTGACAGTATCCAGACCTGCTATATAAGTTGTGGGGCCCAATGCAAAGTGAAAATGCAGAGAGGAGACGAGGGTCTTTTGTTCAGTAATTATTAAGAATTTCAAAATGACAACAATAGAGCGTTAAACCAAGCAGAGTGACCTTCGAAGGGCCGGGCTCTGTGTGAAGGCACAGGCAGCATGCCCATGAAGCTAGGGTCCTGCATCGGTTCTCTCCTCAAAGATCACACAGCTTGCTGGTCACGAGTTTGCATGGTCTCGTAAACCCCTAGTCCCAGGATCCCTCAGGCACTACATGCAGATCCACAGCGGTGATCCCCGGCCTGGATTTGTGGTAACCCTTAGATTCGACTCCCTGAGATTTCTCAAATTCCTTTGCTTCTCTCCCTCAACGCTGCCACCACCCCAATTCCAACCACCATCCTCTCTTCCTGGATGACTACAACAGCTTCTCTTTAGTCTCCCCCTCTGATCCATTATCTCTACCGCAGGCCAGAAGAATCTTTAAAAAGCACATTTGATCCCATCACTCCCCTGCTTCAATTCATACAAGAGCTCGCCATAGGTCTCATGATGAAGTCCAAACTCTAACATTGCTTTCAAGCCCATGTGACCTACCCCAGATGATTTACAGGAATATTTCTTGTTCCGCTCACCTCTCCCTCCTCTGTGTACCAGCCTTACTGTTTGCTTACCTTTCATGCCACTTGGCAATTTTTTCCCTCTATTTTCTGTTTAGACAGTATTTCCTCTAGAAATCCAATCTTTTTCTTTTTTTTCTTTCTTTTCTTCTTCTTTCTTTTTTTTTTTTTTTTTTTTTT
>NW_023239572.1:0-1221 GCF_002007445.2 Ailuropoda melanoleuca | reverse complement strand
TTCTGTTAGCTCTGTTACTTTAATAATGCTAGAGTTGATACCATTGTATACACATCTTTGAACTTGTAAGTGACAATGTCCTAGAAGTTGCATTATGGAGTCTGAGGGGAGAGCGCTGACATGGAATGTGCCCACGATTTATGGAGGGTGTGCCCTCAGCTGGCAGGGAGACCAAGGGGTCAAGAGGGGTGGTTGGATTGAGCCCCAGGCTTTGGCTGGAAACATTTGTCATGATCTGACTGTGATGCCTGAGGACATTTAGACAACCAGTCCACTTCAGGACTGAAAACAGGAAGGTGTGGGGAGTACAAACCCATAGCAAGGGACCCAGAAAGGCTCTGCCAGCCCAGCATAGACAGAGAAGTTTGCCCTCAGCTCCAGAACATCAGGTGGATATTTTCCTGTGTTCTCTTCCTTGGTTCCTGCTACGACTACGGAATTTGGGCCTTGGATGCAAGGGCGCGGAGATGAAATGATGGGACCATTGAGTCTTAAATAACCAGGGATCTGTAATATTAGGCTGTCACTTCAGGTCAGAACTGGGTAGAGGAGCAAGGGAGGATTAACAGCTATCTTGGTGGTCTGCCTGCCCCCAGATATCGCCTGTCAACTGTCTTCCATCATGGGTTTCTGGCTTTGTAACGTAAAAGTAATTGTCTTTAGGATGCGTTTTGTAGCACACAGATACCCAGGGAAGAAGGTATTTCATGGAATGGTAGAACCCTAGGATTTCAGAGATGAAAGGGAATGAATCTCATCTAGTTCCTCCTAGAGCAGAAGTTCTCAGATACTTATTTGTGAGTCAGAATCCTACATCAGAATCGCCTGGAGCTTATTAAAAATGTAGACCCCTGGACCCACACTCAGAGTTTAATTCAGTGCGTCTTGAGTGGAATCTGCCCCTTTAAGAATTTCTGCCTCCCCGGGTCACTCATGCTGATTGTAGGGGAGCTACACTTTGAGGAGCTCTGTTCTATAATATCCCAAGCAAGTTGGTTGCCTCTAGTGTTGGGGAGCTCACCACCCCAGGAGGCAGCCTATTCTATTTTAGAACAGATTTAACTATAAGAAAGTTCTGCTATGTGGAGCTGGAATCTGCCTCTGTATAAATTCCAGCCACTGGACCACACACCAGGGCCATGTAGAGAGAGTCCAATTCCTCTAGCCTTTGATGGGCAGGCAGACTTGGTAATTCTGTGACCTGATAGTCTGTGAGTCAAG
>NW_023239571.1:0-1221 GCF_002007445.2 Ailuropoda melanoleuca | reverse complement strand
CATCGGAATCTGGGGATGTACTGTATGGTGATTAACACAATATAATAAAATAAAATTAAAAAAAAAAGGAGGATTTATATAAAGAAGTCTACTTAAGTGATGCTCTTGTTGTCTGTGTGAAAATGAACTTCCAGAGAGATAGCAGTTACCATTTTCTAAAAATACCTTAGGGATGAAGGGAATATTTGGACACTGAAAAGCAGGGCAAAAAATTTATTTTTATCCAACTATGTGTCCTGTTTTGTGCTAAATGCCTTGTAAACAACACTGCATTGTAAACAACACCCAACAGAGGGCTGAGTACAAGGTTCTGTTACTGGCTCAGTGTCACCTGTTAGTAAGTGGTAGATCTGGGATGTGATTTCAGTTTAAGTCTGTCTGGTCCCAAAGTTATTTTCTCCTCCTGCCTAGGCCTACTTCATCACAACTCCCCCATCACAGAGAAGTGGAAATTGCAGGTCAGTCCATTTAATTCTGTATCACACGTGTGGCAAGAAAAAAGCTTTAAATGATAAATTTGCAAGTAGAATACAAGTGTATCTCTTTTTAAGTATACCACTCTGAAAACAGATCAATTAGGGCACAATTAGATTCTTTATAAGGCATACAAAAAGGATTCTTTACATGTGTCCTTAAAAACACCAACTCCTCTGGTACATTTAAAATACAATTCTGCTTTCTAAAATTGTATTTTCTCTACCTCAGCTTCACTTGCTCCACCCCTAGCCTGAGTTCCTTTTTCAGATTTGCTATACCCTCTTGGTATAAGAAAAAAGGGAACTTACCCTGAATGGTCGCCAAAATGACAAAAATCATGACCTGGATTTGAAAGGAAATTTTTAACATCAAATATTCTGTGTTTGTTGTTCCACTGTCTTTAATTATCATATATCTCTTTAACAAATGGGATAAATAGGAAAATAAAGAACTTTGAAAAAATAAGTCACTTTGTATTTAACCAAGAGTCATTTTAATAGAGTGGTACAGGCAGAAGCTATGTGGGGAACTAAAAGTGATGTAGGAGATGAGTAAGTGGCAATGATGTGAGATAAACACATGTAGAAGAGCTTGGCAGTGAAAGGAAGGACAAAAACAATACCACAAACAGCAGCAGCATGTGGAGGTTATGAACTTTTGTTTTATTTATTTATTTTTTTAATTTTATTTTATTATATTATGTTAGTCACCATACAGTACATCCCCAGATTCCGATGTAAAGTT
>NW_023239570.1:0-864 GCF_002007445.2 Ailuropoda melanoleuca | reverse complement strand
CACCGCCGTCCACATATACGTACACAAGCACGATTTTCTACGAGAGCTTTCCCAAGATTGCCTGCTCTGTGCAAATCTGCCAGGAGCTGGGAGTGTGCTGAAAACCCACCAAGTGATGAGGAAAGTGAAAACGTGATTCTTGCTTATAGGTGGAGTGAACCTAATAATAGTTTCATTTGGAAAAAAAATAACATCTTTGTCAATATTTTAAGAGAGTAGAAATATAAACAAACACTTCAGCATAAAGGATCCAGATTAGAAAGAATGAAGGCCACAAAACCTGCCAGTACTAGGGACTGTGGCTCCCTAGTACTCAGCAAGTTACTGACCGAGGGGCGGAGCTCTCTGTCCTGGATATCAAGGGAGATTCCTCCACCTGGTACAGTGAGACAGGGTCCCACAAGAAGAAAGGTGAGAGGACATAGGACATAATGGCGATTGCAGCTGCACACATCTAGAGACAAAACAGATAAAACTTAATTGATAGAGCATTGGAAGAAATTGCCTCTCCCGCCATTTTCAACAATAACACTCTATAACTATAAATCATAGATACAGGTAAAATGCTAAGTAGGAAAGAAAGTGCTGGAGCGCCTGGGTGGTGCAATTGGTTAAGCATCCCACTCTTGGTTTCGGCTCAGGTTGTACTCTCAGGGTCGTGAGATTGAGCCCCCATTCGGGTTCCACGCTCAGCATGGAGTCTGCTTAAGACGGTCTCCCTCTCCCTTTGCCCCGTCCCACACACTTATGCACCCCCCATTCTCTCTTTCTCTCTCAAATAAATATTTTATAAAAAAAAAAAAAGAAATGTAATTTAAAAGAATAGAAAGTGCTGACAGAATCCTGACCCCAAGAGGCAGCCAT
>NW_023239569.1:0-1221 GCF_002007445.2 Ailuropoda melanoleuca | reverse complement strand
CTCTCTCTCTCTCTCTCTCTCTGTCAAATAAATAAATAAAATCTTTTTAAAAAGTTGGTATTTATATTTTCATTTTGTAACCCAATCAAATCTGGAAGGCATAAGTCTGATATTCAGTTATGTTCACCAGTGGTAATAAGTGCAGATAATAACAAAAAATGATATAGTTATCATTTATTGAGTTCTTACTATGAACCAGGCAAATTTCTAAGTGCTTTATGTGTGTTACTTTATTTGATCTTTACAACAACCTATGAAGGAAGAACTATTTTTATCTCTATTCTAAAGGCAAAGAAACTGAGGCATAGAGCTATTCATATTTTGTCCAAGGCCACAGATCTGCTATGAGGTAGAGTATATATTTAAATTCAGGAAATCTAACCTTGGAGCCTATTTTGCAAACAGGTTTACTGACAAAGCACTCTCATCCAAAATTCTCAATCAATAAATTGAGTGGCCAAGGTATAGGAGGATGTATACATCCAAGCCCAGAGAAAAGTGCTCATTGCCAAGAAGTGAGTCAGGATGGCAACAAAGTAAAAAAGTTAGATGTTGGCAAGTATCCTCTCAAAGCATTCTGTATTTTTTTCTTTTTTTCCCCCTTTTTCTTCATTACATTTATCGTAGTTCTTATTTTTATGTAGTTTTAGAATAATTTTATTTAATGTTCTTCTGTTGATATTTTACCAATTTACAATCTTCTACCAATGCTCATATTTACTCACAACTGTATACTTAGTTCCTAACACATAGAATTTTAATGAAGAGTTGTTGAGAGGTGCCTGCATGGCTCAATCCTTAAGCGTCAGCCTTTGGCTCAGGTCATGATCCCAAGGTCTTAGGATTGATCCCCACGTCAGGATCCCTGCTGAGTGGGAAGCCTACTTCTCCCTTTCCCACTCCCCCTGCTTGTGTTCCCTCTCTTGCTGTGTCTCTTTATCAAATAAATAAATAAAAATCTTTAAAAAAAGTTGTTGAAAAAGATCAGTGAATGCTGAATGAGAAAGGAGTGAATTAGGGCGAAAATGATGTTTAAGTTTGCTGAAAGAAACCAAGAGGTTATGTGTAGTAAGAAACCAGTCCAGAGCCCAACAGGGTGTCACTTAGCATTTATTTTTCACTGAGCCTCTTTGAATCTGGGGCCTAACCTGTACTATTATTTCTTTTTTCTTTCTTTCTTTCTTTCTTTCTTTCTTTCTTTCTTTCTTTCTTTCTTTCTTT
>NW_023239568.1:0-1221 GCF_002007445.2 Ailuropoda melanoleuca | reverse complement strand
AAAAAAAAATTGTATCACTATTCTGACTTAAAACTATTAGATTCTTTTGTTAGTCATTTCAAATCAAAGACAAAAGACGGGCTACATAGAAAAAAACACACCGTTTTGTTTCCAAATTGAAGAAATCCTAACAATTTAAAGGCTGTGTCAAAGCACCAATAAACCTTCTGAAGTCGCATGGTAGAAAAATCTCCACTGCTTCTTCCTTTGAAAGAGAGAAGGAAGAAAATGTATTCTCATAATCAAATATATATCAATTGCATTATATCCATATACAGAAGCTCTCTTACAGTCTTGGACTTCCCAATATGGGTTAATGAAACATTATTTTAAATCAGTCCCATGTAAGTGAATAAGCAGCGAATAAGCATCTGATAGGAACAGAATCTGGCCCCTGTTTTTATGAGGAGGTTAAGGTATATTGTGACATGATTTATGCAAAGGGAATGAGGGGAGTTGCCTATTTAAATGGGGTACAGACTAGGGACATTTCTGTTAAATGTTTCCTAATTTGACAATGTCTACACAAGCAAAATTATAGTATTGGGCAAAGCAAGTTCCATTATTTCTATATCTTGGACATTGACATAAATACATAGCAACTTAGCAACTCAGTTAAATAAAAGTCATGTTGGGTCCAGTCTTTTCAGTGACTTGCTATCAGTATGACTTAAATCATAAAATGCTTCAAAAAATGCCCAGAGCTGAAAAGGTGGGTTGAAGGAGCTGTTCTTGTATCATCAGGCTTTAAGACTTCTCATTCAAAAAGAAGCAAGTTGTTCAAGCTCATTTGCACTTCCCTTCCTCAAAAAGACTCTGGATCCCCAAGTGTAAGGAAAACAGCATCCATGCCCACTTTGGCCTTGGGCACAGCCACTCTCTCGCTGAAGGCTGCTGAGCTACGGTACAGAGAGCCTGCTAAAACCTGCAGAGTTGTGCTAGAAACACCTGGACTGGGACTCCCACAATAATTGTTTGGATAGTGGGTACATAGTTAATTATTAGATTTTTCTTCACCCTTTCAGAATTCATAAACTCTGCCTCAAGGTCAGGCATGGTTTTTCTGTACTTTTAACGGGTCACTTATTCCTTCTCCCCCGCCCCCCAGAGGGAGAGAGAGAAATAGCTATGTAACTCTAGGGAAAAACCAACAGCCTGGTTTGAAGATCTGGTAAATGGCAAAAATGTTTGTTTTTCTTAAATATTTCATTCTTTTTTTTT
>NW_023239567.1:0-1220 GCF_002007445.2 Ailuropoda melanoleuca | reverse complement strand
GTGGGAGAGGAAGAAGCAGGCTCATAGCAGAGGAGCCTGACGTGGGGCTCGATCCCAGGACCCCGGGATCATGCCCTAAACCAAAGGCAGACGCTTAACGACTGCACCACCCAGGCGCCCCATGTTGGAGGAGATTATTGAGAGGACGTGACCTCTGGTTGCTCTTCGAGCTAAACCAGGGCAATAGAAGGTTCCTCCTTCCCTCCCCCATCCTTGTAACATACATTCCACCCTCCATCCCCCACCGGGAGAGCGGGAGCCTTTTCAAGGACGCAGCTTTGAGAGAGTCATGTGTTACTGAGAGTGTCTGGAGGTACCCATGACCGAACCCAGATAAGGCCTCTAAATAAACTCCTAAGATATTGGTGGTAAGTTTCTTGGCTGTTTACTTATTTGAGAAAGAGAAGGAGAGAGAGAGCGCGCGCTCCCGCAAGCAGGGAGAGTGGGAGAAGGAGAAGCAGGCTCCTCGCTGAGCACGGAGCCCAATTGGGGGCTGGATCCCAGAGCCCTGGGATCATGACGGGAGCCGAAGGCAGAGGCTCAACCAACTGAGTCACTCGGGCGCCCCAAGTTTCTTGGCTTTTTACATCTACACCCACTTATCTGAACGGTCTCCTTCCTTCCACCTCTCCTTGCCCTCTGTGCCCTGGGGCCAGTTTCAGATTTCACCCTGGAAGGTTTCAAAGCAATAGGCAGTAATAGAAATTTGAAATGTACAAGTACTTTTCAGCGGCATGGTTTCTTGCTGCCTAGAACTTTTGAATATAACCTTATTTGTCTGGAAAACTTCCTCTTTTAGGAGTCTTACCTTCGCTCCTAGAAGCCAGAAAACTTGTTCCCTTCTTCTATTGCAGCTGGAGCGCAGACATGGGTCTTAATCCCCACCCACCACGTGTGTCAGCAGGAGAATCCAATTTGTAAGTAAGCAGTTTGAGAAAGGATGTGCTGTGCAGAGTCCCTGTGTGTGTGGGGAGGGGGGTTGGGGGGGAGAGAATGGTGGCAAGCACCTGAGGCTTGGGTGATGGTGGTGAGTATCTGGCATGGGTCCTAGGGCAGGGATGGAATTCTGGCTTGCACTAGGAGCACGTGCTGTAAAATCGAGTTCTTTGCAACAAATAAAAAAATCTGTAATATCTCTAGCTGGTTAGTAGAAGCACTAGTGGCAGTGATTTCCTCGTGGTTCCTTCTGTGGAGTGAATCAGAGGCTTATTTTTTTTTTT
>NW_023239566.1:0-1220 GCF_002007445.2 Ailuropoda melanoleuca | reverse complement strand
GGGGGGGGGCACTCCAGCAGCAAGCTGTACCTTAAAGGCACAGACTGCCTCTGCCCTGCTCCCCTCCACTCCCACCCCTAGCTGGAACCACCTTCCACCACCATCAGCTGGGAACCAAAGCAGGGCCGGTCCCCACTGACTCCTGCCTGAAGGGAGAGAAGCAAGCCCACCCCTCTCAGACCACCCCCCTCCCTGGCTGAGCTTTGAGCACTCTGAAAGGGGTCCTACGGGAGGGAGGAGGAAGGGGCTTTATTCCTGAGGAAAGCGGGCCTCCCGAAGAGAGAGGACTGGGGCCTGGGGAGGTGTGGAGGCCCAGCTCTGGGGCCACACTGCTGGCTGGGGTTCATCATTTTCCATGGGAGGGGTCGGTGGAGGGAGGCCACAACCTCCACACCTTTTTTGCAGGGCCAGGACAATTGCACGGAGTTGGGCAGTGGTCAGATGCAGACCATGAGGGTGTGCGCGGTGGTGGGACCACGGTGGGGGTCTCTACTGCACCTAGGGGGCCCCCACCTCAGGTCTGCGTTCGCAGGCAGCCTTCCTGCCATCTTGACAGCTGGCGCTTGCCGAGCAGATCGTGGGGGGCATCGGTTTTCTCCCCACAGCAACCTGCCCCTCCCCCCACCCTGACACCGGTTTTGGCTCCAAGGCAGGTGGTGATGGGTGGGGCTTTGGGAAGCTAAGACCTAGTTTCTCACCACCCTGCCTCGCCTGCGGCTCGCTGTGTGACCCTGAACAGGTTCCTCACCCTCTCTGGGCTTCCGTTGTCTGCTCTGTATAATGAGACAGTTGGGTTCAGGGGCTCCATTGGCTCTTCTAGCTCTGACATTACCCGCTTCTGGGTCCTAGGACGGGCGTCACTTGATGAGAACATGTCTCCATCTAAGAAGAGGATGAGAAATTACCCAACCCTGAATCCTCCCGGGTCTATCCCAGAGCCATAAAAAATGTGCACTGAAGCGTGCGTGAAAACCTCCTGGTCCGACTCCTCCTTCCACTGTCGGGGAAACTGAGGCTACAAGGGAGAGAGCGGACGCACAGGGTGTGGCAGCCGAGGCCAGGACTGGAGCCCTAGCTTGAAGCCCCGAGGCAGAGCATGAGTCCCCCAGGGAGCCGCGGGAGCCGGGAAGCAGGGAGGAGGAGGAGAAGCCCGGGGCGCGCCCCTCCAGCCGCTGCCCCCGCGGGCCCCTTCCGGCCCCTCCCCCAGCCGGCGCACCGTC
>NW_023239565.1:0-1220 GCF_002007445.2 Ailuropoda melanoleuca | reverse complement strand
GGCTCGATCCCATAACGCCAGGATCACGCCCTGAGCCAAAGGCAGACGTTTAACCGCTGTGCCACCCAGGCACCCCAAGGTTCTTTAAACATAAAGAGCTCCTACGCTAAGATTATCCATTTAAGATTATGACATATAGGGGCGCCTAGGTGGCTCAGCCATTAAGCGTCTGCTTTTGGCTCAGGTCATGATCCCAGGGTGCTGGGATCGAGCCCCGCATCGGGCTCCCTGCTTGGCGGGAAGCCTGCTTCTCCCTCTCACACTCCCTTTGCTTGTGTTCCCTCCCTCGCTGTCTCTCTCTGTCAAGTAAACAGATAGAATCTTTAAAAAAAAAAAAAAAAGATTATGACATATAATACAAATATATAATCCAGTAAGTTTTCAAGGTTGACTGAATTTGCTATGTAAAGATAACAGAGGACACAAAGTAATTTGTCTTCCATATTCAAAACTAGGAAAATATAAATTCTTCCACAACAGTGATTTTATATAGGGCTTTAATGATCAGTCTGATAGCTAGTATTTTGTTAATAGCCATATCCACTCGATTTCTAAAGTCAAGAAACACCAATACTATGTTAAAAGAATCTGAACCAGTGGTGAGACCTGGAAACAATAAACAAACAAAAACCAGCTTAAAAATAAATAAAACCACAGCGCTAACTGAAAAGGATGATCACAGATTAAATCCTGAATCAGGGGGAGAAAGTTCATAAAGAATATTACCGGCTTGGGGCACCTGGATGACTCAGCCGGTTAGGCACCTGACTTTTGGTTTTGGCTCAGGTCATGATCTTAGGGTCATGAGATCCAGCCCTGCATGAGCTCCATGCTCAGTGATGAATCTGCTTAAGATTCTGTTCCTCTCCTTCTCCCTCCCTCTCTGCTCCTGCCCCGGCTTGCACTCTCTCTCTCAAATAAGTAATAAATAAAAGCTTTAAAAAATAAAAGAATATTACTGGCTTAACTGACAAAATCTGAAAATGGACTGTATATTAGATAAGATTGCATCAATGTTAAATCTCCTGAATTTGATGACTGCATTATGGTTTTGTAAGAGAAATGTCCTTGTTCTTAGAAAATGTATATAAGCTGAAGTGTTCAGACATAAAGAAATATTGTGATATCTCAAAATTACTATCAAATGATTTAGAAAGAAGTGTATGAAGAGAAAGATAAGGCAAATGTAGCAAAATGTTAACAAATGCTGAATGAATACA
>NW_023239564.1:0-1220 GCF_002007445.2 Ailuropoda melanoleuca | reverse complement strand
GAAATGTCTCACCAGGAAATCATGGAGTGGAAAACTCACATCTTTAGTCGCCAGAGTCTTTCTTATTTGAGCAAAGCCCAGAGCAACTTTAAGAAAGGGTGTTAGGTGTAAATACCTACAGGGATTCAGAAAACCCAAACTCTCATGGAATTCTTTACATTTCAGGGGAAAAGATATGAAGAATGGACTAAATAATAGGTTCGTGCCTTTGTCAGTGTATTGCTTTACTGACTGATAGAGGATCCCCGCCCCCCTTCTTTTTCTACTGAGGAACCCTCTCTATTAATTACACTACTGGTTCCAAGTGATGGAGAGAGAGAGAAGAGTGTTACCAAAACCATCTAGAGAATCTTTTCAAATTATACATATTCCTTTTTCTCTTCACCTGACCATTTATCCTGAGAACTGGCCCTGACCTGGACCCATGGGGAGCATATTGTCACAGTTCTGTCTGGGGGGTGGGATTTAGGAAAACTTCCCCAAAGCGTTCTGAAATGCAATCTCCACTCTCTCCTCCTAAGACCCACTGAATGGGAGCATGGCAGAGCTGATGAGTGCAAGAAACAGAAAGTTTCCTTCAGCCCACACAGAAAGTTGTGAATTTTATTAACCTACCTTTCACAGTTAGGTCCAGCATAGTTTTCTTTACAGATACACCGAACAGCTCCATTTTTTCTATAGCAGGATTCGGCAAAACTGGAATTATAAGAGAATATTAGAAGTCAATTCCATACATCACTGAAAAGATTGTTTTAACTTTTGATTTAGTCATCTCTACCTTGGTCCCAGTCAAGCTCTAATGGGTGTCATCATTTGCTTTATTTAAATCAAATCTTCTTCCTTTCAGGAAAGTTTAGACTAGCAGGCCCAGAAGAAAATGCCAAAATGCTCATCCACTGGTGGGACCATTTCCCAGATCCACTTACTTATTTTATAATTATTTTATATGTTACCTGTGATGTTTTATGAAAGAAGAATTTCTTTATTCTCACCATTTTCTGTATATACATTTGAAAGTTTCTCTCTTCTTTTCTGTACTAGAGCTCTTCCGCTCTTTAAGGTCATGAACCACTTCTAAACTGTACTCTATAAGCCCCAATGAACCCCAATTTCTTTGTTGTGTACCTTAAAGGTTGGGAATAAAAGGTGCAGGGACTGGCTTTTTTGATCAAGTCACAAAACAAGTACACAAGCAATAAATAGGACCCACAGGAACAGGA
>NW_023239563.1:0-624 GCF_002007445.2 Ailuropoda melanoleuca | reverse complement strand
TATATAATATAGTTTGAAATCAGTGAGTACGTGTTCATTCTTCTTTTTCAAGATTGCTTTGGCTACTTGAACTCTTTTATAGTCTGATCAAAATGTTAGGATTTTTTGATCTACTTATGAAAAATGCCTNGGAATTTTGGTAGGGATTGCATTGACTCTGTAGATTACTTTTCGTAGTATAGATATTTTGACAATGTTTAATTATTCCAATCTATGAGCATAGAATATCGTTCCACTTACTGTGTCTTCTTCAGTTTCTTTCATTGATGTCTGATAGTTTCAACGTCCAGATCTTTTGCCTTCTTGGTTAAATTTCTTCCTATTATTTTATTCTTTCAGATGCAATTGTAAATGGAGTGTTTTTCTTTTTTAATTTCTCTTTCTGATAGTTTATTATTAGTGTACAGAAGTGCAACAGATATCTATATATTGATTTTGTCCGGTTGATCCTGCAAATTTACTAAATTCCTTATTAGTTCTAACTTTATGGTTTTCTATATAAAATATTATGCCATCTGGAAAGAGTGATGGTTTTACTTCTAAGTTGGATGACTTTATTTATTTATTTATTTGTGCCTAATTGCTCTGGATAGGAATTCCAATACCGTGTTGAATAAAAATGGT
>NW_023239562.1:0-1220 GCF_002007445.2 Ailuropoda melanoleuca | reverse complement strand
GTGGCATGGATGGAGGTGGATATGGCAATTTTGATGATAGGGATCTGGAGATTGCCAATGGTTATGGAGTCGGCTTTGGCATCGGGGGTGGCGGTAGCTTAGGAGGCGGCTATGGTGGTGGCAGTGTGGGCTTTGGCGGTGGAGGTGCTGGATTTGGCGGTGGTGGTTTTGGTGGTGGTGCTGGCTTTGGCACTGGAGGCGCTGGCTTTGGTGGTGTTGGTTATGGTGGCGGTGGTTTTGGAGGTGGCGACGGGGGCCTGCTCTCTGGCGGCAATGAAAAGCAGACCATGCAGAACCTCAATGACCGCTTGGCATCCTACCTGGACAAAGTGAAGGCCTTGGAGGATGGCAACGGCGAGCTGGAGAAGAAGATCCGGGATTGGTACGAGAAGCACCGACCCGGGTCTGCTTCCGGAGACCCAGGCCGTGACTACAGCAAATATTACCCCATCATTGAAGATCTGAAAAAAAAGATCATAGCGGCCACCTTGGAGAACGCCAAGTGTATGCTCCAGATTGACAACGCCAGGCTGGCGGCCGATGACTTCAAGCTCAAGTATGAGAATGAGCTTTGCATGCGCCAGAATGTGGAGGCCGACATCAACGGACTACGCAGGGTCTTCGATGAGCTGACCATGTGCAAGTCTGACCTTGAGATCCAGCTCGAAAGCCTAACTGAGGAACTCGCCTACCTCAAGAAGAACCATGAAGAGGAGATGAAATCCCTTTCCGGCGGAGCCACAGGAGAGGTAACCGTTGAGATGAACGCTGCTCCGACCACTGACCTTCTCAAAGCGCTGAATGACATGAGAGGACAATATGAAGCCATCGCCGAAAAGAACCGCAGCGAGGCAGAGGCCCGCTTCCAGGAGCAGAGCAAAGAACTGAAGAAAGAGGTGTCCAAAGGAGTGGAGCAGGTGCAGTCTACCAAGACTGAGATCAGCGACCTGAGGCGGTCCATGCAGGCTCTGGAGATAGAGCTGCAGTCCCAACTCGCCATGAAACGATCCCTTGAGGAGACCTTGGCGGAGACGGAGGGGCGGTACTGCTCCCAGCTAAATAAGATCCAGATCACCATCTCTGGCTTGGAGGAGCAACTCAACCAGATCCGCATGGACATGGAAAACCAGAGCTCGGAATATCAGATGCTCCTGGACATCAAGACACGACTGGAGCAGGAAATCCAGACCTATCGGCGACTGCTGGATGGCGAAGGAGGA
>NW_023239561.1:0-1220 GCF_002007445.2 Ailuropoda melanoleuca | reverse complement strand
GCTTGTGTTCCCTCTCTCGCTGGCTGTCTCTGTCTCTGTCAAATAAATAATAAATAAAATCTTTAAAAAAAAAAAGAAAAAAAAAGAAAACCTATATAACTAATACCCATTGCTTTACATTACTACAGAATGAATTTGTAGCACATAATGTGTAATAATGATAGCAAATATTTATCTAGTGATTGCTGTGTGCACAGTATTGCTCTAAGAACGTTGTATAAACTAGATCATTTTATTTCCCAACAACCCCTTGAGGTAGATACCATTATTTTCACTTTCTCAGCACAGAAACTTAGGCTTAAGGAGCATGCCTAACTTGTGCAAATCCAGACGGAAGGGAATGGAGCTGGTTTCAGACCAAGGCAGTCTATTCACAGAGTCTTTGCTCTTAACTGCCCATCATACTACTGTAATTCATGAAAGAATGAGATGTCAACACATTTGAATTTTCCAGATAAAAAATGTCTTAAAACAGAGCTCACCTTCATCCTTACTCTTAGGTGTGGTATCTTTTCATCACTAAGAAAATAGAAGCAATCATAAAAGGAGTTTGGTTTTTCATTTGTTTGCTTGTTTGTTTTTTGCAAATTCCTACTGTCACATCTGCCCACCTCAAACATCTGTCTTCCTTCTTAATCCTATAGGTGAACTGTCATTGTTCTTACCAAAGGCCAGTCCCTTTGATGGCACTCTAGATCTTCCCCCTTTCCCATTTAATTGCTCCAGCAATTATCATCTTTCTATCTTCCATCATCAGTTTTTCTTCTACTGAATTATCAGCTGCTGTTTCTCCTAGATAAAAACAAACCACAACATTTTACCTTTCAAATTAATTCAGTGAAAATTCATTTTTATTGTTGCCCTTTAGGAAAAGTACCTGAAAGTATTGTCTCTAGATAGCTGTTTCTAATTTCTTTTTCAATCGGACTACAAGGAAATTCCGCTGACCCTGAACTTGTTAAGGACATCAGTGACCTCCACATTGTTAATTGTTAATTCAGGGATTAGTTGCAGTCCTGTCTCATTTGATTTAGGAGCATTTGACACAATACATTTCTAGCTACCTCAGCTTCAGAGTATGTCCAGAATCCACTTAGGTCTCACCACGTCCACTGTCACCATGTGGTCAGCTGGAGTGGTGCCTCTGTCTCTCTGCTTTCTACCCACACCTCCTATAATGTTATTCTCCCTTTAGCAATAGGATTGACTTTTTTTTTTTT
>NW_023239560.1:0-1220 GCF_002007445.2 Ailuropoda melanoleuca | reverse complement strand
TGTTGTTGTTGTTGTTGTTGTTTTTGGTGGATTCTGTAAGTTTCTATAGACATGATCATGTCATCTGTGAATAGTTTGCTTCTTCTTTTGGATGCATTTATTTCTTTTTCTTGCCTTATTGCCTTGGCTAGAACCTCCAGACAATATTGAATGGAAGTGAGAGTAGATATCCTTGCCTTGTTCCTGATCTTAGAGGGAAAGCTTTAAGTGTTTTACCACTAAGTATGATGTTAGCTGTAGGTTTTGTGCAATGCCCTTTATCAGGTTGCCCTTTATCCCTCTATTCCTAGTTTGTTGAGTGTTTTTATCATGAAAGGGTGTTAGATTTTATCAAATGCTTTTTCTGCATCTATTGAGATCATTGTACAGTTTTGTCATTTACTCTTAATACAGTGTATTGTATTGATCTTTGCATTTTTGGAAACCATTATGGCATTCATGCAATAAGTCTCACTTGGCTATGGTGTATAATCCTTTTATATGTTGCTGGATTTGGCTTACTCGTATTTTTTAAAGGATTTTTTGTGTTTATATTCATAAGAAGTATCAGTCTGTTGTTGTCGTGTTTTTGTCCAGCTTTGGTATCAGGATAATGCTGGCCTCATAGGACCAGTTAGGAAGTGTTCCTTCCTCTTCTATTTGTTGGAAGAGTTTGTGAAGAATTAGTGTTAAACCTTCTTTACGTGTTTGTTAGAATTTACCAGTGAAGCCATTTGGACCTGTGGTTTTTTGTTTTGTTTTGTTTTGGAAGGTTTTTGAGCAGGAATTCAGCCTCTCTCTCGCTCTCTCTTTTTAAGATTTTATTTATTTACTTGACAGCCAGTGAGAGAGGGAACACAAGCAAGGGGAGTGGGAGAGGAAGAAGCAGGCTCCCAGCAGAACAAGGAGCCTGATGCTGGGCTCCATCCCAGGACCTTGGGATCATGACCTGAGCTGAAGGCAGATGCTTAACCAACTGAGCCACCCAGCCGCATCTATTTTTATTTTTTTAAACATTTTATTTTTAAGTCATAGCTACGCCCAGTGTGGGGCTTGAACTTATGACCCCAAGATCCAGAATCACACGCTCTCTGATGAGCCGGCCAGGCACCCCTCTTTTTTTTCTTTTTAAGATTTATTTATTAGAGGGGCACCTGGGTGGCTCAGTCATTAAGCGTCTGCCTTAGGCTCAGGGCGTGATCCTGGCGTTCTGGGATCGAGCCCCACATCAGGCTCCTCCG
>NW_023239559.1:0-7190 GCF_002007445.2 Ailuropoda melanoleuca | reverse complement strand
TTCTATCAGAAAAAGACGGCACTGTTTTACCTTCTGCTGGTTGTATTTTGAGCCTATTTATATTTTATTTTAAATAATCTCATAGAAATGAGAATCTTTATTGGATCTTTGCTGAGGGAGGAATAGANTGAGGGAGGAATAGGCAAGTTCCAGAATGCATTGTTGTTGATTCTGTGGCTTCATCTAGGTTGGGAATCATAGGAGTAAATCAGGACCCAACAAGAATAAATCCCAAGGAACACTGCAAGGCTGAGGAGTCAGGTATTGGTAGTTTATTCTGGCCCAGATGGGTTCTTTCTGGGATCTTTAAAAATAGGTCTTGAAGATGAGCTTATGGATAGTACAGATATCAAAAGAATATCCTCTGTCTTATTATTAACCTTGGTCTTGATCCAAAGATCATGAGGAGGAACATTTTGTAATATATACAAGGGAACTTGGACAGAGACATTTGCCTGAAAGTAATTAGAAGCAACTGAAAGGTTTTACGTAGGACCTGGTATTTTTCTCCTGAATGAACAAGTGACTGACTAAACCAATGGGAGTAAATATTCAACAAGCATAGCAATCTTACTTTAAGTACACAGATACAGTTTCAGGGGAGGAATGCCCAAATTGTCCAGCAATCGGTAACAACCACAAAAGAGTTGACACTTCATGTATTTCATTTTTGGTTCTGATAAGCTGTCAAAGCCTTAGTTCAGGGCGCAAGATTAAGAAGAAAGGTGGTTAAGGATTTGGCACTGTGTCAGACCTGAAGACATGGGAGTAGGGTCCATTCATTATCCTTAGCAGACGATTCCTAGGAGGGATTTTAGGGAATTCCTAAGGCAAGGAAAATGACTCATCAGAATTGAAAGACTGGTCCCATGGACTTGACAAAAACAGTTGGGAAGTAGGCATCTGAATAAAAAAACACCTCGTTTAAAAGCCATGGTCTCATTTCTTGTTTCCCATGAACAAGTCAGGTGGCTACGAGATCAACTTCAGACTCCAGTGTCTGTAGTAGTGCCTCACCACATTCATCCTTTCTCTGTCATGATTAATTAAAGCTTGTGATGGGCATGTGACTGTAGGGGGACTTCAATCAACAAACCCAGGTACATGGAGGATGTGAATCAAAGGGCATGGTAAGCCAAGCTGGAGTTGGCAAAAATTAGGGTGAAATGTGGCCAAGAAGATAGGAAAAAGTGGTCTAGAACACGTTACTCTACTACATGGTGTGATATACTTCTGTCTATAATTATTCAGCCAAGGTTCCATTTCTCTGGCCAGTCTTTAGGCAACCCAGCAAATAAATTTCTATTTTGTGTGCTTATTTTTCCCTAGTGCTTTTCATGATTTATAATAAGAAATATGTATTTGGTCTTTAACCCCATTTGTGGCAGAGTGCTTCTAAAATTCTTGGAATTTCTGTGATAAGAACAATGAATCTATCTTTTATGTTAATGATGTGGCTTTTGGAAACCCTTAGGCAACCTAAGGATGGGGGCTGTTGCTGGGGAACCAACCGTGGGATTCTTTAGAACTTTCAGTAACCACCCCCATCCTCCAGGGAGAGGAGAAGGGCTGGAGGTTGAATCAATTGCCTATGACCAGTGATTTAATCAATCATGACTAAGTAATGAAGCCTCCGTAAAAACCCAAAAGGACAGGGTTCAGAGATCTTCTGGGTTGGTGACGCTAGGGAGGTGCAGGGAGAGTGATGTTCTCAGAGAGCATGGAAGCTCTGCATTCTTTCCCTATACTTTGCCTGATGCAACTCTCTCATCTGGCTGTTCCTGAATTCCTTATGTCCTTTTATAATAAACAGGTAATCTAGTAAGTAAAATGTCTCTTTGAGTTCTGTGAACCACTCTGGCATGTTAATTGGACCTGAGGATGGGGACATGGCAACTTCTGATATATAACCAGCCCGTCAGAAGTACAGATAACAGCCTGGGTTTGCAACTGGCACCAGAAATCTAAGGAAGGTGCTGTTGGAGCCTCACATCTATAGCAAGTTGGTCAGAAGTACAGGTAAAAACCTGGGCTTGTGATTGGCATCCTGGGTTGGAGGGGGTTCTTGGAACCTCCAATATGTAGCCAGTGTGTCAGAGGTACAAGTAGCTTGGGCTTTCAACTGGCATCCGAAGTAGGGGGGAGCAGTCTTGTGGGACTGAGCCCTCAACCAGTGGGATCTGTCTCCAGATAGATGGTATCAGAATTAAGTTGAATTGTAGGACACCCAGCTCATGATTGGAGAATTGCTTGGTGTTGTGGGAAGCCTCTACTTCCCCCACATTGGAATTGGGTCCAGAAACCCAAAAGAACTATCTTCCCCAAAAGATTGAGTTGAGCAGGTATAAAATCTGCAATAATCAAGTATAATTTTAAAATACTCTCCTTCATATGCTGATTCTTTTTAATGACCTACTCCATGGGAAGAAATAAGAAATATGATGATATCTGAGGAGTGTGACTTTTGCAAATGGTTCTGAGTGGTCCCGGAGCCAGCTGTGAAGGAGTGCTTTCTGGAATGAATTCAGCAACTTCCTTTTTAGATCTTATCTTACACACCTTAACCACCAGCTGCTAACAAATGTCTGGGTAAGGTTTGAGGCTTCCCTGAGAATATGGGAACAGGCAATTGTCTCAGATTGAGCTCTGGGCTTTTTGTAAGGCCCTCTCTGAGACAAGAGAAATATGTTGCAGTCTTCCAAATGTGATGGTGATATTATGAGCCTGATAGTTTTAGCTGCTTTCTGGAAATTCACAAAATACTGACCCTGTGTGACATTGGTTTCTGTATCTGTGTGCTGGAAAATGAGGAAAGTCATCTCCCCTTGGGAGGCCTTTTGTACCCACACAACACATAAAATACAACCCTGGCATCATATGAACAGTCCAGTTTCACAGTCTTGCCCTCCTGCCTTGATGCTGTTGGTTGAGATTGAATGACCTTTTTGGACATGTTAGATCCTGTGGACATGTTAGATCCTGTAGACAGAAGAAATAACAAGACTGATCCGCTGAGCTGATCTATAAGGCAGTTGGCTACTAGGTCATGAGTTAAATCTTCAGTCAAGGCAAAAGGAATAAAAAATCTGGTTCCTTTCTCCTTCCCTTTATTCCCTCCAGAGTGTCTGTCATAATTAGCCATCGTTTATCCCCTCTTCCCCCCTTCCCACAATCTCAAAAAGATCAGAAAGATGACCTAGTTCCTGCCCTCAGGGTGCTGTCACCGTTATAACCCTCTCCCAGACTCAGCCAGGTACCGATGGGCCAACTGCCACAGCAGCGCGAACGAAAGCCTCTTCAGGGGGGTGGGCCAGGTCAGCTCCCTCAGCAGCAGTTACCTTCGAGCTCAGAGTGAGGCCCAATGCAATTGTTTCCAGAACGCCACAACTTTGGAGTACAACCAATCAGAGAGACATAACAACACTTTCACTCTTCCCCCAGGATTATATACATCTAGCTAGAATACTTTTAAAACAATGCTTCCCTGTGGCCAGGCTGAGAAATGTTGATTAAAATGTGGATTTGGGGGCGCCTGGGTGGCACAGCGGTTAAGCGCCTGCCTTCGGCTCAGGGCGTGATCCCAGCATTATAGGATCGAGCCCCACATCGGGCTCCTCTGCTGGGAGCCTGCTTCTTCCTCTCCCACTCCCCCTGCTTGTGTTCCCTCTCTCGCTGGCTGTCTCTATCTCTGTCGAATAAATAAATAAAATCTTAAAAAAAATAAATAAATAAATAAAATAAAATAAAATAAAATGTGGATTTGGGGGGTGCCTGGGTAGCGCAGTCATTAAGCGTCTGCCTTCGGCTCAGGGCGTGATCCCGGCTTTCTGGGATCGAGCCCCGCATCAGGCTCCTCCACTGGGAGACTGCTTCTTCCTCTCCCACTCCCCCTGTTTGTGTTCCCTCTCTCGCTGGCTGTCTGTCAAATAAATAAGTAAAATCTTAAAAATAAATAAATAAATAAAATGTGGATTTGGGCTTTTCTTTAATAAGTTTACATCCAAGATATGTCCTTTTCTTGCTATAAGAAAAATCTAGCAATGTACTGTGTTAAAGAGAGAATTACTCCAGCATTAAGAGGAAAAAGAAAAATCAAGGGAAAATATATATACAATTATATATAAACATATATCCGCATATATGAAAACAAAATAATATTTTAAATAGTATAACATTCCATTGTACCATTTGCTTGTTCAGATGCCTTTTAGTGCTCATTAATGCCTTCCAGATAATGTACAGGCATCTTATAATGGCTTATAATTATTTTCACAAAGTGATTTCTGCTTATTTAGTTTTATATTTACTGTTGCCCATTTTGAGTTGAATGCTCCAGCCATTCTGAATTCCTTTCATGTAATTCTCTTAAACTAATTTTGTCTTTATACTTCTGCACATTCTATTTCTCTTCTTCTGGAATACACTTTGTCTGACTCTCTCTTTGACTAATGCTTTTATAAGTCTTAACTTAGACATCACCTCTCCCAGAGAGCTTTCCCTTATATTCTGTTTCCAACTTAGATGCCTCTGTTAGGTGGTTTTATTTTACTTGCCTCCTATGGTAGCTTTGATCACACTATTTTGTAATACACTCCATAATATTATGTTTCCTGAAGGCAGACACAATGCCTATTTCTTTTTGTTGCATCTCCTGTATTCAAGTCTAAGGTACACATCAGGTGTCTAATATATGAACTGTTAGAAGAATCTCAAATAAATAAAGAACACATTTGGCAACTTCGCAAAGAATACGATTGTTCATTTGTAAAGTTGAGAGTATGGCTACTTTGCAGTGTTAGTTTGAGAGATATAAATAAATAAATATATAATTTTATTCATGACAAAATTTTGGCTTTCAGTCCTAAAATTCACTATGATCTTTACTGTCTTCTATGCAGGGAGGTGGGGCAGGGAGCAGAGGGAAAGGGACAAGCAGACTTCCCACTGGGCGGGGAGTCCACAGGGCTTGATCCCAGGACCTCAGGACCCTGAGATCGATCATGACCTTAGCCGAAGGCAGACACTTAGCCCCTGTGCGGTTCCTATTTTTAAGATCACTTCCCCCACCTCTTCTGTCCTTCAACCTGATTAATTTCTACTAAACGTCAGGTCTCAGCTTAGGCTTCACATCACAGACTTTACACTGTCTTTGACTCACTACTAAGGCTGGGTGACGGTGGGACTCTATGTGCCTTCAGATCACCCTTTGATTTCCTAAGCTTAGTCCTTGACTCATTTTAGAGTAAAAATTCAGTAAGAGAAGATACTACTTATTTTCCCATACTTCTTTTTCCCCCTACATTCTAGANCTTGTTTCCCCAGCATGTAACATGCATATAGAATTTAGTAGGTACTCAATGAATAATTATTGATTGATTGAATGAATAAAATCTGAGAGCCATGTTAGCTGGAAATTATTGACCTTGAATTACACATGAAGTCCTGATATAAGATGCTAAGAAGTTGATCACTTGTCCAAGATGACCTGGCATGCTCATAGCTAGGTCCATGGCAGAAAGTAACTCTTTATCAATGTCACTTCTCAAGTATATCAAATAAGAAAAGCACATAGATTAATGAGTGTGGGAATGAATAAAATGTGAACATTGTAACGTAAAGAGCTTGAACAAAAATAACAGGGATGAGATTGTATATAGCATTCCCTTTTTGGTATGATGTCTTGTGTAGTCTTAGGAATGTAGAAAAGGCATCAATCCATTCCCACATTACAGCCTCCTCATACATAGACATGAAATAGGGTAAATACAAATGGCAAGCAGAGTGAAAAACGTCCATTGTAATGGAACTTATAACTAAGTTTGAATAATTTATAAATCATGTTAAATCTAACTGAAGAAAAGGTATTTGATTTATTGACTTAGGATGTTAGAAATACTTTTGTTAAGAACAGAAATATACAATAACTGGACTGATAATCCATATTTCTTTATTTTTTAAATTTAAATGAACTGCACAGTATCTCTTATATGTGAAATCNATTTAGATCACTTAGGTCCAAAGCTGCAAACTGCTTGTATTTTTATTTGAATGACAACCTACAGGAGACTCCTGATTAATAACCACTTGGGATATTTGGGATATTTCTATGTCTTCTGAATTCTTAGAATGAACTTGGCCTGGTTCTTCACACTTTGAACTGCACCCTAAATGCTCAAATGTGATGTATCCATCTCATCTGGGAATCAGGATGGCTCCCCAAAACAAGATCCTTGCAGCTGACCAGCTTCATGACATACCTGTATTTATTATGATCCCCAGGGCAGCACCTTTTCCTGATGGACAGCATGTCAAATAGTTCAGTGTCTTCCTCAGAAAAGAAAACACAGTAAGTAATTTACTGAAGCAATGCCTGGAAGTATCTTGTGAGTGATGAAACAAATAAATGATTATGACTTATAACATGTATATTCTCAAATGCATTTAGTGTAAAGATACAATTATCCAGAAGTGATGATGGGGGATTATTTTGTTCATTTGACACAAAAATGAAGCACATAATTGCTAGTACTGAAAGGCACACAAATATTCACTGGGAGAACTTGAAGTAGGACCCCGGTTTCCCCATTTCAAGTGTATCTTTTCCCCGAAGCTACAGGGGAAACAGTATTTTCATTCCAGGGTCTAGTGGAATCAAAGCATCACCAGAGATGGGTGCTTCAGCTAAGTAGTGCCCCCTCTCTGAAAGTGAAAAGGGAGAATGACTAGACTTTTTGATACCCTAAAACCCAAGGAATGACCTTAACTCATTTGTAGGACTTGCTATGTATTTAGTCTTCCTTAAAGCTTGGCCCACTCTCCTACTTTAAAGCACACCCTCTCTTACTGCTGTGTGTAACTGGAAGCAAGTTTGTGCCTCCCAGTAGAGACCCCAAAGAGGCAAGGAGCCAGCTGCAGGTTGGGGTACAGGCTGCAGGTGCCTGGAGAGCACTGTGCACGTGCTGCACAGATATACAAGGCTGAGTCTCCAGGCTGGGAGTCTGCGATGTGCAGGGACAGGCGTCTGGCGCTTTTGTTGAGGAAGACTGTGAATCTTCCATCTTCAGTTTTACCCGTAACTGAGAATATCGATATCAGGAATTCAGGACTTTTAGCAGGGTGTTTTTTGTACCACGGGAAGTAATCAAATAAATCATTATTGTAGTCACAGTTCAGAATAGAAATCTTTCCTT
>NW_023239558.1:0-1220 GCF_002007445.2 Ailuropoda melanoleuca | reverse complement strand
GGGGACACAGACAGAGAGAGAGAACGTATTTTGCCACCCTCCTGGCTAACTGAAATGCTTGTTCCCGAGATTACAGTAATTACAGCCACAGCATGAGTTCCATACAAGCGCTAAATGAAACAGCACATCAATTAAAAAATAAACACTCCATTCTAGGAGAAAGACAACCCCCTGGGACGTCCTAACAAGCGTAAATGAACCTGCCAGGCCGCCGGCCCCTCGGGCCTCCGTCTCCCCTCCCCATCTTAAGGTAGTTGCGGAGCTGGCGGGGGCAAGTACTCATTGGCGGTGTCCCAAGTGGCTGCTAAAAGCAGCTCAGGTCCCGCTCTGCTCCTTGCAGATCTCTGATACGTGTCGGTGCGTCCGCGCCAGGGCTCAGCACCGCCTCCCACGGTAGAAAAGGAGGCTCTAGAAAGAACGTGAACTTTGGATAGACCTGTATTTGTTCCAAAAGTACGAGGCGAAGAGAGAAAATCTAGCCGAAGTCTGCCCTACTTAAAGGTTTTTTTTTTCTTTCTTTCTTCCTTCCTTCCTTTCGGAAAGGAAATTATTTCTTCATAAGGAAACACTGTGTCCTAGATAGATGCTTTACATACTTTAACCCATCTAACTATCGGAACCCCCTTTGAAATCCGCACTATTACCCCACTCTTCAGGTAAGGAAACTGTGGGTCCCCTGGTCACTCAGCTGAGGCGAGAGGAGAATACTGGGCCCGCCCTTGTGCTTGGCGCCTCTCGCGCCCTTTGGGCGCGGGCTGCTGTGCTCCAGTACACGTCCTGGGGCGCCCCCAGTCCAGCCCCACCATCCAGAATGAACTGCCGTCCTTCCACTCCTCCCACATTTCCAAGCCTCAAACAGCATCATTCTAAGAACCCCAAGAAGGGCACCCCTTCCCGGTTCTCACACAGAGCTCGGCCCTAGCCAGGCTCCCGCGCCCTCGCGTTCCTCGGTCGGTTCCCCACCGACACAGCTTACGGAGGGGCGCGGGGTCACCCATATTCGGGGGCATTCGTAGGCAGGGACGTGAATTGTTTGAAACGAGCCCGGAAAACCACGCGCACGCACCTCCATCCGGGTCCCCAAAAGCAGACCCGGGGAAAAGGAACCAAGAACTCAAACACACTGAGCTATGTGGCGACAATCGTGGCAAAACCTCGCTCTCTGCGGTCACTCCCAAGGTTACCAAACTCTACAGCCACAGAAAGCGCGCATGGCCGTG
>NW_023239557.1:0-1220 GCF_002007445.2 Ailuropoda melanoleuca | reverse complement strand
AAACAGATAGAAACAACCAGATAATTGAAATAGGAATTTTTCAAAGCTTAGTCTTTCCCTTTCTTTTATTTTTCTTTCACTTTAATCTTGGTTTTGCAGAAGAAGCAAAATATTGTCAGTGAAGAATAGACAAATTTGTCACATCTTAATTTGAAGGTAAAGAATTGCCTTCAATCATTGACCTTTATTTCTTTGTTTTGGGATCAAATTGTAACTATAGAGCCTGGTTTAACATGGTGCCTGAGAGAAAGGGTTTAACCTCATTGAAGGTAATGAGTGTTGTCCTTCTCACGCCCATCAGGTATTGATGTGTTTGGTTTAGGGACTCATTCATCACTGTGTTGTGAGCAGTCATCCGTCACATCAGGATGGGGCCTTCACCTTGTAGACTTCCAATTTACCTTGTTCAAAACTCAAAATTAGCACTGACAAAGTGAAAACTATTCTGTGGTTTTCCATGTATAACACATGGAGACCATTTTTAATGTTTTGGAGGTACAGCACACAGATGACTCCTTCCGGTTAAACTGTTCTTGCCCTGTGGGATATCTTCCTTGTGGGAGACCAAGGTTTTAGGTCCTTGTCTCTACATCTCACTTCCATGACCTCTGAACTGACAGCCTTGTGGGAAGAATAGAAGCAAATTCACAGGTAAAAGGGTTAAGTATAGTACTCAGGTGAAAAGAAGAAACACCACTAGAAGTAAGGACACCCTAATAGCAACAGGCACACCTAGCACCCAGATCTTGACTTCTAATACCATTCTCCAGTAAAAGAAACCAGGGATCTTGGAGTAATGGCTGATTCTCACACTGGGGCGGAGAATATGCAAGATCAACCTGGAGCATAATGCGGTGCCAGGAAGCAAGGAAGTGCTTAAAAAAAAGAAGTGCACAATGATGAAGGGATATCAAAGGGGCACAGGAGCCCATGAAAAGAGCTCCCAATGGCCAAAGCTGGAACAGTGTCAGCAACAAAATATATAAAACAATATTGGACTATAACACAAAATACAAAACAAATATCCATGATTCTACATTGATATAAAAAGAATAAATCAATACATGAAGTAAACGAGACAAAGCTCCCATGCAGAAAAATGCTGAACATGCTTCATTCCCCCTTCTGATGCATGAGAGACTATGGATATGAGAAACAAACTGAGGGCTTCAGAGGGGAGGGGGGTGGAGGAATGGGATAGGCTGGTGATGGATAGTAAG
>NW_023239556.1:0-1220 GCF_002007445.2 Ailuropoda melanoleuca | reverse complement strand
GACTTTGGAGAGAAGGGGCGCTGCTAATGGCAAAGATCTCCATTCTTGTTAGGGTCAAAGTGACATCAGGCACAAGAGTGACGGGCACTGTGACTCTAGAGGGAACATTCTCTGGGACCCCGTCCTCCACGCACAGCCCCTATGGAAAGCAGGTCACCGGTGTGAGTTTCCTAGGCACCTGCGCACGGCTGGGAAGCTGCCGGGAGTTGGCGGGGGTTGGGGGGTGTGTCAGGCCTTGAGAAACAGAAAGCAAAACTTTGTCAAGTCAGTGCCGAGCTGCCTATCCACACCCAGCAGAGGCTGAAGGGAAACGGGCTGCACAAATGAGGAAAAGCAAAGCAGGGTTCCCACAGGAAAGTGACAGCCCAAGAAGGAAACACGCCCTTGACTCCAGCCGCACGTCCACAATGTCTGGGCCAGGGGCTGACACATTCATCCCCTCAGGAGAGGACCTCCCTCTTCCGAACCTGCTTGTCTGCCCCCAGGCCTCACCTACCTGGGGCTCAGCCAGGATTCTAGCCTTGGGGCTTCAACGGAAGAGGGAAGGAAGTGCCTGCTCTGGGTCCTCAAGCCACAGGATGCTGTCCCGGTAATTATTCCAATTTTCCCCTCTTTGAGATATTTCTCCATTGGCGGGTTGCGATAGCACCAAACCATTTCATCTGCCAAGTATTTATGTTGTCAAATGTTGACTGGGCCCTTCCGTTTTACACGAGACCTTCTTTTCTTGGAGGGTAACATGGGAAATGAAAGCATTGTCCAGAATCCTGAGAACCTCTGAACTTCTCTTGATTCCCCTCCCACCTCTTTAAAAGTCCCCACCTGCTTCACTCCCCTCTCTCCTACCCGGGGCCAGGCTCCCTCTCTGTGGGGTGATTTTGTGCTGCTTCTTTCACGTGTAGTGAGGATAATTCTGCTTATCTCAAAGACTCCAACTTCCCAGCCCGTTTTCCTGAAACAATGACAAATCACTGCCCACCCCCAGTGGACCCATTCCCCTCCCCAACTCAAGCTTGGGCTAACTCCTGAGGGGTCTGCTGTGTGGTGGTCCTTACAGGACAGTCCCCATCTTGCAGCTGATGACAGAAGAGACAGGCCACAGGTGGGAGGCTGTGTTCTTGCAGAGTTCTGTTGGGGTCGTGGAGAGGCCCCCTGTCCTCTAGAGGACCCAGGCTGCGAAATCCTTTCTCAAACGTGGACGAAGAGCTGTTAGGGGACAG
>NW_023239555.1:0-1220 GCF_002007445.2 Ailuropoda melanoleuca | reverse complement strand
AACAGTAAGAAAATCAGACTAAATTTATGCCAAACAAATTTTTAATAACTTTGATGAGAAATATTTTTACCAACAGCAGCCTGGTCTCTATCTAACCTTTGGCACATTTCCTCATTGATGAATATCAGCATACAACCAAGAAAACTAATTTTGTAAACAATTTAACAATTTTTCTCTTTTGAAAATTCTTATCTTTTTGGAAAATGATCCCATGGTTATAATTTTAAAACAGCTAAGAATGCTTACGTTTATGGATGTTATAGATATTTACTTGTTTTTGTTTTGTGTTTATGGTCCTTGAGTATCATCTGTTTGCCTCAAGATTGCAGAAAAATGAGCTAATTCAACACTGGTCCAATTAGAAGTGTTACTATAGAAAAATTGCTGGTTCAGATGTGGACTAACTTAAAAGAAATTGAGCAGCCACCATGTGGCAAGCTCAGTTCTACATGTTTTTTCATACTTTATCTAGGCCTTTGTTTTTGTTTTCTAACTACTCAAAGCCCCAGGCAGTCGGCCATTTCTATACAGCAACACTCAATGCAATCTAAAGTTATAATAAAACTTACATATAAATAAAGTTTCTGGATATTGCCATGGAGTTTTTCATGAGAGTTTAGCTGCTATTTAAAATATTTAGCATGAACTATTCTTATATCAGCATAAGCACTGGACAATGATTATCTATAATTCTTAGTCACCCAGTCACCAGGGTTCAGGCTGGTTTAGAGAAACCAATAACTCTGCTCTGGTGTGACAAACTTTCTTCAAATCCCAGGAAAATTCTCTGTGTCAGTTGACCTGTGTCTTCAAAACAAAGGCAAGTGAGTCCAAACACCATAATGGTTTAAGGTTTGTGCTACTCTGATATAGGCACCAGAAACAAATTGGAATATTGAGGAAGATTTGAGTGGTAGAAACATTTAGGAAAGAGGAAAGACAAACCTTTCCTCACAGAAAGCATGAAGGAAATGGATTCCTCCATGAGTAACTAATATTTCCAAGTAGTGCCAAATGCCCATTTTCTTGCTTCTCATTTTGTTCCAAATGGAGGTTGCAGAGATATTAAAAAATTAGGGTAGTATATGGCAGCTAGAGAATTTTTGCAATATTAACCAATTCATATCACTATTTAAGTCATTATAAATGTTAGTCTAGAGGAACATGCATGAATATAATACTATTTTTCAGACTAGATGGATACTGAAGGCCCCCCAATG
>NW_023239554.1:0-1220 GCF_002007445.2 Ailuropoda melanoleuca | reverse complement strand
TGACTGTGTTCCCTCTCTCGCTGGCTGTCTCTCTCTGTCAAATAAATAAATAAAATCTTTAAAAAAAAAAATTGCTGCCATTAAATGTTTTTCTTAAGAGATGGGTTGAGTGTTTGTGTAAGGGCAGGAATTCTGTAAGGTTTGCATTCCCCACTTAGCTACTGAGCTCCTGCTTTATGCCAGGCACTATGTTAGGTGCTTGATATACAAAACTGTATTCAATGTGGACCTTTTATTTGACAAACCCAAGTTTGTTATTGGAGATAACTTGGTATTATGGAATCACCTAAGAGGGCATCTGGACCAGATCTGGCAGGCTAAAGAGATGTCTCAAAGCTTGAGATGAGCCAAGCAGAAGAATACATACTTAGTTATTTTTCAGGTAAGTAGTAGTGTGCCTCTCTTTGGGAACAAGGGGCAATGAGCCTGGAGGTATCCCAGGCACAAAGTGTGGCTCACACAAAAGCATAGGTCTGTGAGTGGATATGAAGATGTCACACCAGGAAGAAATCACAGGCTTTGCCAAATAACCCAAGACTAATTCTGAGGGTTCTAAGGTGCTAGAGAAGGCTTTCAAGCCAGTCGGTGACATGGTCGGTCATATTTGTTTTTTAGGAAGAGGAGTGAGGAAGAATTGAGATGGGTAAAAACAAATGGAGGCAGGGAAGTATATATAGAAGGCTGTTGAAGTAAAGGTGAGAACCTGAGCTAAATCATTCACAGGAGGACAGAGATTTGCCAGGCACCAAGTGGTGGAATCAAATTCAACTCAAGACAAATTCTATGTGGGAGATGAATGAGAGAGAAGACAAAAGTACAAAATCCAGTTTGGCTCTCACTCTTCACAGATGACATGATGCTCTATGTAGAAAACCCAAAAGACTCCACTCAAAAATTGCTAGAACTGATATAGGAATTCAGTAAAGCTGCAGGATATAAAATCAATTCACAGAATTCAGTTGCATTTCTGTACACTAACAGTGAGGCAGAAGAAAGAGAAAACAAGGAAATGATCTCGTTTATAATTGCACCAAAAACCATAAGATACCTAGGGGGGCACCTGGGTGGCTCAGTCATTAAGCATCTGCCTTCGGCACAGGGCATGATCCCAGGGTCCTGGGATCGAGCCCCACATCGGACTCCCTGCTGTGCTGGGAGCCTGCTTCTTCCTCTCCCACTCCCCCTGCTTGTGTTCCCTCTCTCACTGGCTGTCTCTTTCT
>NW_023239553.1:0-1220 GCF_002007445.2 Ailuropoda melanoleuca | reverse complement strand
AAAAAAAAATTTTTTTAAAGATTTAGATAGCTCAGCATCATCATCAAGTGAAATTATGTTTCCATTATAGGAATCCCAGAAGGAGGATAGAAAAGGAGGCAGAAAAAGTATTTGAAGAAATAATAGCTGAAAACTTCCCTAATTTGAGGAAGGAAACAGATATCCAGATCCAGGAGGCACAGAGATCCCCCTCAAAAAATCAACTCAAAGGTTACCACAGAGATACTTAGTAACTGAAGTAGCAAAAAGTGTAGTGATAGAGAATTTTTAAAGCAGCAAGAGAATAGAAGGCAAGGGAAACTCCATAAGGCTATCAGCTGATTTTTCAGCAGAAATTGTGCAGGACAGAAGAGAGCCTGCAGCCAAGAATGCTTTATCCAGCAAGGCTATCATTCAGAATAGAAAGAGAGATATAAAGTTTCCCAGGCAAACAAAAATTAAGGGAATTCATGACCACTAAACCCAGCCTACCAGAAATGTTAAAGAGGAACCTGTGAGTGGAAAGAAAAGGTCATAAGTAGGAGTAAGAAAAGTAGGAAATACAAACGCAGTAAAATTAAGTATATCTATAAAAATCAGTCAAGGGATTCACAAAATAAAAGGACGTAAATTATGACACCATGTTCCTAACATGGGGGGGCAGGAGTAAAGAATGGGTTCAAACTTAAGTGACCATAAATTAAATATAGACTACTACATGCATAAGGCATTATATACAAACGTATGGGTAATCACAAATCAAAACCCAGTAATAGATAAGCAAAAAATAAAGAGAAAGGAATCCAAATATATCACTAAAGAAAGCCAGCAAATTGTGAGAGATAAGAGTAAGAAAAGAAAGCAGCAGAGACAACTACAAAAGCAACCATAAAACAAGTAACAAAATGGCAATAAGTATGTACCTATCAATAATTTCCTTGAATGTAAATGGACTAAATATTCCAATCAAAAACATAGGATGACAGACTGGACAAAAAAGCAAGACCCATTTAAGTGCTGCCTACAAGAGACTCTTTTCAGACCTAAAGGCATACATGCAGATTGAAAGTGAAGGAATGGAAAAGAATTTATCATGCAAATAAAATTGAAAAGAAAGCCAGGGTAGTAATACTTTATTGGACAAAATAGACTTTCAAACAAAGATTATAACAAAAGCGAAGGACAGTAAATAATCCTAAAAGAAACAATCCAACAAGAAGATATAACAATTGTAAATATTT
>NW_023239552.1:0-1220 GCF_002007445.2 Ailuropoda melanoleuca | reverse complement strand
TGGGCAAAAACAGCATCCCTTTGCTGGTTGCCACAGAGTTGCTTCTTCCTCTGAGTCTAGGTCACTGCCAGGTGTGCAAGCTTTTTGCTGCCAATCTCAGTTTTGTTATCAGACCTCCTAGGGTAGTTTTCTTGGTAGTTTCCATTTTCAATTCTATGTTGGCTACTTTATGTCTTCCAGGGCTTTCTCACAGTTCCCAGGGCATGCTATGACTCTTTCGTGAGCATCATGTTTATGGAGTTACTTATTGTTGTCATCTTCTTCATTTTGCACTTGATGCAAGAGCAGGAAGCTGTGGTATATTTCAGGCTTCCATATTACACAAATAAATTGGTTAGGGTTAGGGTTAGGGTTCACCAACAAACTTTGACAGCTCTTCCACCATTTGCTTTTGCCCTCAACAAATTGGGCAGTTGAAACCATGTCTGTCTCTAGGTCTGTTTCAAGTTGATCCCCTATCTGTCACCAGAAGAGAAACAATAATGAAACCAGTTATAGTCCCTCATTTCTGCAAGAATTCCCCCCTTTAGAAATATTCAGTCCAAAATTTAAATTTAAAGAGAGTATGTACGTCGGATTTGTTTGCTTTTCACAAACCTAAGCAACCAGGCACATTCTACTAAAAGCATTCCTTAGATAAGGGTCCTCCTGCTAGCAGAAGCCCTTGTTTGATTGACAAGAGGTCTAGTAGTTCTAGGTTAAAAGGCAATTAGACCAGGTCACAAGGCATCTTTCTCAGGAGCGCCTATTCCCAGTTGCCACTCCACCACCATCTCCATAAAAGGAGTAAGTGAGTTGAGGACTTGATGCCCATCTCCTCTCTTCCCAGCAAATAGTCAACATGAAATCCATTTATCTCATGAGGGCCATTATCACATTCAGTTCTAACTCAGCGGGTGTAGAAAGAAACTAAGTTGTTATAGTTTTTTAAATTCTTTCCTTAAATCTTGGAAATTCAAATAAAAAGCACAGAAATAGAGCAGTTATGAGAATCATTCTTTATCTACATAGAACATATTTTTCTTTAGTTCATCTTTTTAAAATTATGTTTTGCAAAGTATCTAGTCGGCTACTCCCTCCCAACATATTATGCCATTAAATGCGTGGAATTTTAATTATTAGAATTTCACTCTTAAAAATTAAGGTTTCACAAACTGAAGACTTCAGAGGGGAGGGGGGTGGGGGAATGGGATAGACTGGTGATGGGTAGTAAGGAGGGC
>NW_023239551.1:345-1608 GCF_002007445.2 Ailuropoda melanoleuca | reverse complement strand
TAGAGACACTATAATATTTCATATGTAATATCTGATATTTAATAAAAAATTGCCAAGCATGGCGGGTGACAAGGCCAAATGAAGACAAAATAGACAAGGAAAATAGAGGTGATCCCGATATTGGAGATGTATAAAACAAACACTAAAACAACTGAGATAAAGTTTCAAGAAAATAAACAATAAGACAAAGAAATTCGCCACGGAAGAAATAGAATATATATTAAAAACATAATTAAATAATAATTCTGGAACCAAACAAAAATACAATAACTCAATAGATGTGCTTAAAGCAGATTCAACAAAACAAAAGAGATTAATGAACTGTTAATTAGGTCAGTAGAACATGTTGTACTGGAGAAAAGAAGAATGAAAGGAGAGAAAAGAGCTTAAGAGATACATAGAACATGGTGAATAGTCAAACATATACTTGACGTTTGAAAAGGAAAGGAGAGAAAGAATGGGGTAAATGCAGTTATTGGCTGAGAATTTTCCAAAACTGAGAAAGACATGAAGCCACAGGTCTAGGAAATCTTAGAAATTCCAAGCACGATCTGTTCAAAAAAAGCCATACATAGACAATCATAATTCGACTCCCAAAANTATTAAAAACATAATTAAATAATAATTCTGGAACCAAACAAAAATACAATAACTCAGTAGATGTGCTTAAAGCAGATTCAACAAAACAAAAGAGATTAATGAACTGTTAATTAGGTCAGTAGAAAATGTTGTACTGGAGAAAAGAAAGAATGAAAGGAGAGAAAAGAGCTTAAGAGATACATAGAACATGGTGAATAGTCAAACATATACTTGACGTTTGAAAAGGAAAGGAGAGAAAGAATGGGGTAAATGCAGTTATTGGCTGAGAATTTTCCAAAACTGAGAAAGACATGAAGCCACAGGTCTAGGAAATCTTAGAAATTCCAAGCACGATCTGTTCAAAAAAAGCCATACATAGACAATCATAATTCGACTCCCAAAAGCCAAAGACAAAATATTCAAAGAAACCGGTCTCTCAGTCTGACTTACTTCACTTAACATAGTACCCTCTTGGTCCATCCATGTTGTCACAAATGGCAGGATCTCATCCTTTCTTATGGGTGCATAATATTCCACTGTGTGTGTGTCTGTGTGTGTGTGTGTCTGAGCACGTCACATCTTCCTTATCCATTCATCTAATGATGGACACTTAGGTTGCTTCCATATCTTGGCTATTGTAAATAATGCTACAATAAACACAGGGGTGCTTACATCTTTTGGAAT
>NW_023239551.1:0-234 GCF_002007445.2 Ailuropoda melanoleuca | reverse complement strand
ATAAATACCCAGTAGTGGAATTATTGGATCATACAGTATTTCTATTTTTAATTTTTTGAGAAACCTCTATACTGTTTTCCACAGTGGCCGTATCTAAAAGAAGTAAGTTGGACTGAGAAAGACAAATACCATATGATTTCACTCATATGTGGAATCAAAAAAAAAAAAACCATGGCGCCTGGGTGGCTCAGTCCGTTCAGCATCTGACTCTTGATTTCAGCTCAGGTCATGATC
>NW_023239550.1:0-1220 GCF_002007445.2 Ailuropoda melanoleuca | reverse complement strand
GATCAAAAGGTTATCCCACGTGGGTAGGTGTGACCTAACCAGAAAAATCTTTTAAAAGTGGGACCTCTTGCTGTTCTTAAACAAAATGAGTTCTGTAGCCTCAAGGAAATACACTTTGCCAACACTGCATGATTTGGGAAGGGTATCCCAGACTTCAGATGAGACCCTAGCCCCAGGGGACACCTTGATTTTAGTCTCATGAGACCCTGCACCTAGGATCCAGCTAAGCCCCGCCCGTTTCCTGGCCGGAAGAAATTATGAAATAAACCTTATGTGTTGTTT
Source organism: Ailuropoda melanoleuca (assembly GCF_002007445.2). Classification (NCBI taxonomy): domain Eukaryota; kingdom Metazoa; phylum Chordata; class Mammalia; order Carnivora; family Ursidae; genus Ailuropoda; species Ailuropoda melanoleuca. The sequence goes on along the minus strand of NW_023239550.1, from coordinate 938 downwards.
AATATGCTAAATTTGTGGTAATTTGTCACCCAGCAATTGAAAATGAATACAGTTCTGCTACTGAGTTTGTAAATATAGCCAAAGCATACCCTTTTAATAATAAAATAAGGCAAAAATCATTCTAAATGTAACCCTTCGTATTTCTTGTCTTAATAATAGTTAGTATTGGTCAGCTCTTGCCATATGCACAATAGGGACTGCCAAAATATATACTTTCAGAGTGTGATAGATCCATTACTAAAATTTTCCTATTTTTCCACTCTCTTGGTATACATGCCCTTAGCAATGTTCTTTTCCCACAGTAAAGACTATTTACTGTTCCGGCCTTGTGACTTGCTTTGGCCCATAGCAAGTCACCCTAGAATTGGAGTGCTGGCATGCCAGTTCCAAGCCTAACTCATAGAAGCCTTGCGTTGTTTCTGGTTGGTCTCTTGAAACTCTGCTAAGAACCGAGGAAAAAAACCCATGCTAGCTTGCTGTAGGATGAAATGTGGACAGAGCTTTCTGGTCCCCACAATCCTAGACAGCCAGTTTTCAGCCAACTCATCATCTGACCATAGATCCTTGAGCAACCTCACTTGCTAGCTGCTGAGCTTGGCTCACAACAGAGGAACTGGTTAGCAAACCCATATACAAGTATGAAACAACAAATTGTTGTTGATTTAAGCCACTAAGTTTAGGGCAGTTTGTTACGCAACAACATGCTAATAATAGATAACTAATACATACAATAATGTTTACAGTAAAAGCAAATATCATAATTAAAAGACATAAGTAAATGTCTCAATTAAGAGACTTTCATTTTTGCATGTATGATAAGTTTTGACTATATACATACACAAAGGATAAAACAATACCTGTACGACGTCTCCAGATACATTATAAGCACTGTGTAACAGTCATATGAACTCTGGTTTATAATACGTGTGAACTATGTT
>NW_023239549.1:0-1220 GCF_002007445.2 Ailuropoda melanoleuca | reverse complement strand
GGTTCCTAGGTATAATTTTGTTAGCTTACTGCATTATGAAGAACCACATCATTTAAAAATCTACCATACCCTGTAAATCAGATCTTACTGAAAGCTGTGTCTTACCAAAATGAAAAAAATATATTCTAACAGAAGGCATTTCTTGCAGTAGACATGTCACTATGTCTGCATACACAAACAGTACATAGCTGAGAAGACATTCAACTCTGGAAAACTCCATTCCCTCCAACAAGCAGAAAAATAAATTATATATGACTAATACATACATACACATATAAATCATAAGTGATAATAACTTATAAAAACAGGTAGGTTATAATAATATGTAAATAATAAGGAAGGAAGGAAGGAAAGGAATTGTAAAGTACATATTAACAAGCATAGGAAATAGAAATGTTCTGGAGAACACTGGCCTGGGCTAAGCCATGCTGCATATTCTGTTTGTCCAATTTACACTGAAATCTCTCACTGACTAGCCACATGATCTTGGGCAAGTAAACTGTTTGGGCTTCTTTCAGTTTTCTGAGCCACTAAATATGCAGTGGGCATATCTGTACAAGGCACTTCATTATAGGAGCCTCACTATTTTATAGGATGAAGCAGGAGAGATCAAGAACATGGACTCCGATTGCATGGATTCTTATTAGCAATGCAACATTGTGGAAGTTACTCATCTATTCTGTGCCTCAGTTTCCTCATATGTAAAATGTGAATTACAATAGCTTACGTCAAAAAGTAGTGAAGATTAAGTAACCTAATACATGTAAGGTATTCACACAGCAGTAGATCTAGGTGCCTAATACATGTTAGCTATCATAACATCACACCAAATGTAAAAAAGGTGAGAACATTTCGAGCGCTCCATTGTAGACTAAAGATGAAGGACATCTACCAGTAATCTACCTGCCCTTCAAGGAGAACAACAATCACTTCTCTGGTTGGCATTAAGCACACGCTTCTCTAGTCCAAGGCTAAGTTTGTTGTCTATACCCGGGGATGGCAATGCATCTGTTCAGTGAGTTTTCTGAGGTACCAGCCCTATGCTAAGGAGTAACTCATTCTATCCTCACAAAAAAACCCCCATGAAATGGACATTATAATTGATCCCCATTTTACAGATCAGGAGATTGAGAGTCCAAGAGATTAAATGACTTCTCAAGAAAGAGAAGTGGCAGAAGTTCGGAACCCAGCTGTATTTCCGAGTCTAACTTTTTTTTTTT